>NC_044051.1:3986398-4013898 GCF_902167405.1 Gadus morhua | reverse complement strand
CAGAGAAAACGACAGGAGAAACGTTAAGTCAGACTTACAGTCGGACGACTCCATGACGGCTGTCAACTGATAAGTTGAGTCAAAGAAATATTTTCACAAATAATGCAACAAAAAAATCAAAATTCTGAGAAAATGTGTAAAGTCTGAGGCCACTCAGGAGGAGAGTGTTCCGCTCGTACGCGAAGATCAGTGGAATGAGTGAGGCGGCGGCGACACACGGCACATATATACTTTTTCGTCTGTAGCCGTACGTCTCCCGCCTCATGTTTGAACCGCTGAGCGCCTGGCTTCTGATTGGTCCGCGGGTTTTGAACAGAACAAACAAAATATTTGATCTTAAAATAGGGACGGCAAACTTTTGAGAGGCCCTCTTCTCTCCCCCTCGAGCTGTCACCCCTGGGAGCAACAGACACTAACCTCAACTCAAAACAGCCTTTGTACGCGCATCGAGTACACACACACACACACACACACACACACACACACACACACACACACACACACACACACACACACACACACACACACACACACACACACACACACACACACAAAAACAGAAATAAACACACACACACACACACACACACACACACACACACAAAAACAGAAATAAACACACACACACACACACACACACACACACACACACACACACACACACACAGGAACACACACAGACACAAACACATACACAGAACGCAAACCTGAGGACCACAACATGAGCAATTACAAACAGGCCCGGGGCGTAAACAGTGTACCAATTCCATGTAACATCTGACAATAAAAGCCTTCTTCCCTGTCAGGCTGAACACACTCTTGTCTTGTGTGTAAGCAAACACACAAACACACACAGATTCACACACTCAAAACACTTCACGGACATGAAGGAGTCAGATGACCCCATAAGAGCACTTAGGGGAATCGTATGTTACTTTTGCCCTTGAGGGCTTGTGGGTATATCATCAGACTGATAGACAATGGTGACAGTATCTTGACCGGGGCTACGGGATCGTGGTTTTAATCTGTCCACATGTGTGATGTTCCCACGGACGATAAAGTTCCATCAAAGACGATAATGTCACAGTCCATCAATCACAGCGACGACTGAAGGACACTCTGACGAATTTCATCAAAATTAAATATTATACATTCACGCCTGTTTGTGTTTGAGTAGTGTCGTAAATATTATGAAGAGCAAAGCAGTTGCTTGAATTTGAAGGGCAACATATTCATTATGTTCATAAAGGAACATAATATGCCCCAATACCCATTTTCATTTTTTAAATATTTAGGGTTTAGTATTTATTATTATAAATTATTATTCATTCCTCTGATATGTCTGTGTTTTTTGTCACGGCCGTGGTTCTTTAATCTGTAAAGTAAACGTTTCAACGCTGAAACGATGTTGCAGTAAGGGTGGGATCAGACGGCGGGGTCTCGGGGGGAGACCGTGGGTTGGGACGGGGGTCAGGGGGAACATCTGAAGGTGTGTCGGTGATTGTACGCAGGCTTCTGGGCTGTTTTTTATTTGACGCGCAAATAAAAAAGACCTTTAATCAAAAAACCCAGGAATGTGAACATATCCCTAACAAGCGATCGTTTCTGCACTTTTTATTTTTTAATATACCGTGTATATTTTTTTTTAAATACATCATTTTGTTAACATTTGTTATCTATCTAAATACTTTGAATATAATAGTAATATTTTTTATATACATATTTTTTTTTATTTGTTTTTTGTATTTTAATATTTTTCAGATACAAAAAGTACCAAGAAAAAAATCAAAAACACACAAACAAAAAATTCGATCTCTGAGTCGAACCCAACAACACATTGTAAACCACACCGGCGCCCAAACCCCATCCCCTTTAGCTCCAGCACACGGGCCCTCTGCATCCCCAGCCACGGGTGGCGCCTCCTGCCCACGGTCAGCGCTCACCTCCGGCCGCGTCCCAGGCGTAGGAGGACAGGCGCAGGGTGGTGCGGCAGTGGTCGCACTGGAAGCAGCTGCGGTGGAAGAACAGCCCCTCCGCGCTCAGACGCTCCATCACGTACACCCGCTGGCTGCAGAAGAAGCACACGCCGCTGGCCCCCGCCGACACAGCCGTTGCCCCCGGCGACGCCTGCAAGGGGCCGCAGTAGAGAATTGCCGAAAAAAAAAAAAAAATTGCCGCGGCCTATCTGCCTGCTATCGGCCTACTGGGTAAGGAGTTGGACCAGTGACCGGAGGGTTGCCGGTTCGAATCCCGACCGGTAGGCAAAAAAGTGGACGGGGGGGAGTAGTTGTGCAGCACTCTCCTACGACCTCATCCACGGATGAGGTGCCCTCGAGCAAGGCACCTGAAACCCCCCACCTGCTCCCCGGACGCCGCGCTGCGGCTGCCCACTGCTCCGGGAGTGCCCCCATGTGTGTGTCTCCTGTGTGTATCTACGTGGAAGTGTGTATGCCTTCACCGGCTCCCGGATGGGTCAAAAGCAGAGAAAGAATTTCCCCCCAAAAAGGGACGATCAAGGATAGCTTAAACTTTAAACTAGCTTTCTTTGTTGTGTACAGGAATGGGCTAACCTAGCGAATGTCAGTACTTGGTTCTATGAACATCCTTACTGTACCGACCGCAATATATGGTTGTTTATCTTTCTTCTGACAAATGTACTTATTGTGTGTCTGCTCAATGCGCTTAATATAAATGTAAATTGAAGAGGTCAAAAGGTCAATGGATCTCTCTAGAATCCGTCTACCTGTGCAATGGTCCTTCAGCAGAACTCACAGAGTCGATTGGACCTCCACGGGTCCTTTGCCCACATGGGGCCTATTGGGGGCCCGGTGTTGGGGATCAGGAGCATTATTGACAGATTTTGCCAGATTGGGCCATATTTCCCGCCCAATCTGGAAACCCTGGCTGCAGCGATGAGCAGGAAATCTGGCCCAATCTGGCAACACTGATCAGGAGGTGTCTTGACTGTGATTACGGCGCTTAAGAGTAAAAGAGGCGGAGCTGCTACTTACCGGCTCCTGGCTTTGAATCTGATTGGTTATCTGCTCGGCCATGGAGCTCACTCCCTCGGTGTACATCCGGACAAAGTTCTACCAAAGGGGGAGCATGGGGGGGGGGGGGGGGGGGGGGGGGGGGGGGTCGGGGGGGGGGTCGAGCAAACAGAAGGGAACAGACAATGGGAAAGGTTAGCAACGACAGTGGAAATAAAACAACCCCAAATCAACCGCGTCAGCATCCAAAGCAGCAGGTACACAAACGCACATTCTGAAACGCACACACACACACACACACACACACAGATACACGCACACAGAGCGACACAAAACGTTGCTCTCGACGGTTGAAAGATAAAAAAAAAAGAACACTATTTTATGAAAAGCGTCATGTTCGAATGTTCCCTAAAAGCAGCTTCCCTTGTCACTGTGCCAAAGGGCAGGCAGGCAGCCAGTACCTCGCTGTGTCAATAGGGGGTATTCAGAGAGTCACACGGGCCATGGCCTGCAGGGTTACCCAAATACCGTCCTCCATGATCCCGACCATAGTGACCGCCGCCGCACCATTAACCCTACGTGGTCGGCACAGAGTCATGCAAGAGCTCTGATTGATTGTCGAGTCGATCACAAACAAGCCACGACGCGCCAAAGGACTGCGCTCCATAAATCTGGTTTTATGTGGGTCGTAAACCCATTTTTTGAAACGTTGAATAAAGATGGGTGAGGAGAAATAAAAAATAAATAGTAAAATAATAATCAATAAATGAAAAACTTGTCGACAGGACACAAACCTTTAAAAGAGCACGGGATGATTCTAAGAAAAGCTGAGGGGGTCTAGAGACGCAAGGTCACTAAGAGGTAGCTGGTGGGGAGGTCTTCACTTGACCCGTACAGTCGGGTCATACCTGCTTTCCAACAGCAGGTAACGGAGTGTGACCCTTGATCTTCTCTTTGAACCGAAAGCTCATCTGCTCCTGTTGCTGCGTGCGTTTTTTCTTAAAGGGGCGGCAGCAGCAGCAGCGAGGGGAGATGGTGATGGAGATGTTAGATTAAGGAAGGGCGAAGAGAACCAATATGAACAGAGACACTCACACAAACAAACAAATCATAGGTTAATCAATTAATAATTCAGGAAATGCATACAATTATGCTAAATGAATAAACAAATGAATCAATGAATCAATTAATCAAAAATATTTAAAGAAATGTCATCAATTAATAACGAATTAAAGAAATGCATTCATGAACAATAAATAAATAAAAGTATTAATTAAAAAATGAATGACTACGTCTGCTGAAAGAAAAAGTACCACGCTACAGCTACTTGCTGTGAGCTACCTACTAGCATAATCTAGTATATATATCTACAACTATATGTATCAACTATATATATCTATGCATATTTATATATATATATTTTTTTTATATATGTATATATATATTTATATATATATTTTTTAATATATTTATTTTCCTTTCTATGTATTTATTTCAAATCGCCTCATTTTCTGATTGGTCTTTACCGGCCTCCAGGCCTCCCCGGGGAACTTGGCGGCGTCCTCCACCGCCTCTTCCAGAGACGGGGAGTCGAGGGCCTCTGAGCCATAGGGCGGGCTGGGGAGGCACTGCCCCTGGTGGTCAAACGGGGAACAACACCAGACACAGTATCTCTTCAATCCCTTAGGCACTGGCTGATCCCAGAGCAGGGGTAAAGGTTATCTTGTTCTCACAAGACAACCCGAGCTTAGTTGTACAAATGACTTATGTGTCTTATATAGGTCATTTGTAGGCATGTAAAAGGAGACGTTTTTAACGGCACTGGTCACATGTAAAAGAAAGTGTCAGGGGCTCTGGACTACCCTTAGGGTAAGACACACACACACACACACACACACACACACACACACACACACACACACACACACACACACACACACACACACACACACACACACACACACACACACACACACACACACACACACACGCACACACACACCGAAAACACACACATTTAAATGCATTAACAAACACGCACAAACACGCATTAAAATACATACAAAAACTAACACACTCATACTCATTTTAATGCAGCCATACACACACACACAAACACACACACACACGCACACACACACACACACACGCACACACACACACACATTTAAATGCATACACAAACACACTCACACACACACACACACACACAAACACACGCACACACTGTGACCCAAAATAATTGTACAGCTGAAAATGTCATGCGCCAACGAAGTAGTTCAATTCCTGTGTGTTATACTTTATCGGATAAACCTAATAACACAATAACAAAATAGCAAGAAATATGAACTTGTCAGGAAGATCTCCTCTGATTGGTCAGGAGGAACTCCTCTGATTGGCTCAGGGGGAACTCCTCTGATTGGCTCAGGGTCACATGTCTCCTACCAGTCGTCGTTGCGCGGCGTCCGAGGAGGCGGGACTTTGGCAGGAGGAGGCGTTGACATCCAGTCTGGCCTGCAGCTGATTGGCCATGAGACGCACCCTGGATCGCCCGGACCCGCCCACAAACCCTTCCTCTGGGCCCTGGTCGTCGTGGTAACCGGCGGTGTCGTCATGCTGGGATGTAAAGTGAGAAACATGGATTGATTATATTGTGTAACTATCTATTCCACAAATCAGTACCGATCTTAAAAAGCAATTATATGCCATTCACAAAGCATAATTGTATGTTTTTTTTTAATCTATTTATTCACACATTTCTTAAACATTGTACATTCTACACATTTCCCATACCCACTCCGGATTGGCTGAGGATTCAACATGGTGAGCAGTTGTAGAATCTGCCTTGTGCCATGTGTTTCCCAGTGAGGTGCAACGGCTGAGCATTGGCCATAAAACAAAATTGACCCCAGCATTGCTTGAACTAAACGTCCCTCGTGGGCATTTAGTCTCCGAGACGGGGTGAGCCATCTCAGCATTCTGACCCCAGGCAAATATTGGATAGATTACGTTTTATTAGCAACTATTTAACAATTCTATAGTCCAAGCGCTCTAAAAGGACTACAAACCCCACAATGCAACTTTTTGCACTTACCTCTAATTCGTCCAGGCACGGACGGCTCGTCCTCCTCCTCTTCCACAGGGCGTCTTTCTTCTCCTGTGGTCGTAAAGTTATACTCGAGTCAAACTTCGGATTTTCGCAGTCGTTTACATCAGGAGAAAAACAAGGCGGAACCAACAGCAGAGCGGTGGCCGGTGTTTGTACCCTGGGGTTGCGTTTGCGTGACGGACTGTGGCCCAGCCGGCTCAGGAGGGAAGCGGGGGCCAGGAGAGCAGATCTGAAGTCAGCACTCTGAGACAAAGAACCTGGGAAGATGAAATATGTTAACATATGGACCCCATATCGTAGTCTAGTACACACCGTAGAGAGGACAAGATATGGACTCTCTCTCTGTGTGTGTGTGTGTGTGTGTGTGTGTGTGTGTGTGTGTGTGTGTGTGTGTGTGTGTGTGTGTGTGTGTGTGTGTGTGTGTGTGTGTGTGTGTGTGTGTCTGTGTCTGTGTCTGTATGTGGGGGGGTATATTTGCTAAGAAGCAAATTATATATCATTCATAATTTACCTTTATTTAATCAGGTTACATGTATGCAATGTATGGTTGTGATTGAACCCCAAATCCCGGTTGAATGCTTTAGTTTACACTAACGGTTTGGCTAGACAGAACCAAAGACAGTAAAGTCCGACCCCAATTCCACCCTCTCTGGATTGGTGACCAATAGTGTAGACCCAGAGCAGTCAGTCCCCTGTGATATCGCTGTTTGACCCGCATGTTATGACCCAGACTCACCACCAGGGGGCAGCGTTTCCCGGAGCAGCTGGTAGAACTGGCTGAGGTACATGACCATGGAGAGGGAGTCGGGCTCCTCGGCGGAACACATCTCCTCCGCCGTCATGAGGGGAGCGATGCCCAACTCCCGCTGGGCCACGCTGAAGCCCAGCCGCACGTTGGCCTCCGCGTCTGACTCCCCCAGGGAGTCAAAGTCACTTTAGGGGGGAGAGGGAGGGAGGGAGAGGGAGAGGGAGAGGGAGAGAGAGAGAGAGGGAGAGGGAGAGGGAGAGGGAGAGGGAGCGGGAGCGAGAGAGAGGAAGAGAGAGAGAGTATAAAGAGGAGATGTGGGCATGAGTGTACTGCAAACATGCATGCACATATATATTCACAAACGCAAACAACACACACGTATGCACACACAAACATACTTACACACAACATTTTAACTTACGCATGTGCACATAACACAAGCCTACGTAGGCATACTAACATACACACATGAACACACGAGCACATAATCAACTCAGACGCACACACACGCACATGTAAGCAATTTACACACTCACACACACACGCACAAACACACACAGACACACACACAAAACACAGGTACACACATACACACACACACACACACAAACACAGCTGCACACATACACACACACGAACACATAAGCAACTCAGATGCACACACATGCACATGTAAGCAACTTACACACTCACACACACACACACACACACACAAAAACACAGGTAACCATACTCACAGAGACACACACAAAAACACAGGTACACACACACACACACACACAAAAACACAGGTAACCATACACACAGAGACACACACAAAAACACAGGTAGACACACACACAAAAACACAGGTACACAAAAACACAGGTACACACACACACACACACACACACACACACACACACACACACACACACACACACACACACACACACACACACACACACACACACACCCCAGGGCTCTGGGGGTGGGCGGGGCTCTGGGGGGGCGGGGCTCACATGAGGTGGGGGCGGTGGCGGTGGATCAGGGCGCACAGCGCCAGCCCGCTCTTCCAGGAGGTGGTCAGGTCGCCCACGGCAACGGCCCGGTACCCCCGGGTCTGCTCCTGGCACCAGGCCAGCAGCTTGTTGGAGCGGGAGAAGGACTCTGGACCGGGGGGACAACACCGCCCATTCACACACACACACACACACACACACACACACACACACACACGCACGCACACAGATATACACAGACAAAGACACACACACACAGACGCACACACACAGACGCACAGACACACACTCAAAAACACACGCACACACACAGACACACACACAGAGATCCAGGTACAGACACACACACATAGACACAGACACACACACACACACACACACACACACACACACACACACACAGACACACAGACGCACACACACACACATATATACACACACACACGCACACACATATATACACACACACGCACACACATATACACACACACGTACACACATATATATACAGACACAAACACACACACACACACACACACACACACACACACACACACACACACACACACACACACACACACACACACACACACACACACACAAGTACAGGCACAGACACACACACACACATACATATATACACACACGCACAGACACAGACAAATACACACAGAATGTCATTTTTTGTAAAGTTTGTGATCTTACTTTGATGCAAACAAAGTTTAATCCTCCTACAGACGCCTGCAACCCAGGTAACCGAGATCAGCAGCATTTTTATGTTTTACTCTATTCTGACCCAGTAGGGGGCAGCAGACTCACCACTACGGTCTAGCGGAGTTCAACTCAAACAACACACTCACCTTGTCTGAGCAGTCTGGGGGGCGGGGAGCAAACGAGGGAGTCCACATCCACCTGGGGCTCCTCTCCCGTGTGGACCAGGTGCTTCACCTGCAGGGACAATCCTCAGCCAACCCAACCCAGCAGTAACACATAGCAACACATTGTGTGAGTGTGTGTGTGTGTGTGTGTGTGTGTGTGTGTGTGTGTGTGTGTGTGTGTGTGTGTGTGTGTGTGTGTGTGTGTGTGTGTGTGTGTGTGTGTGTGTGTGTGTGTGTGTGTGTGTGTGCATGCTTGTGTCTGCATGCATGCAGTCATGTCTGTCTGTCTGTCTGTCTGTCTGTCTGTCTGTCTGTCTGTCTGTATTTATGTATATTTATGTGTCTGTCTGTCTGTCTGTCTGTCTGTCTGTCTGTCTGTCTGTCTGTCTGTCTGTCTGTCTGTCTGTCTGTCTGTCTGTCTGTCTGTCTGTCTGTCTGTCTGTCTGTCTGTCTGTGCATGCATGCATGTATGTATGTATGTATGTATGTATGTATGTATGTATGTATGTATGTATGTATGTATGTATGTACGATATGTACGGTATGTACGGTATGTACGGTATGTATGTATGTATATTTATGTGTATATTTATCTGTATACATGTATGTATCTATATATGTCCATATATATGGCTGTGAGTATATCTGTGTACCTGCGCGGGGCTGATGAGCAGAGGGTTGTAGTTGGGGTAGCGCGTGGCTGGGTCCACGGTGTACTGGCTGATGTTCCTGTGCATGTTCTCCGGAGTGGTCTGGGGCAGCAGGCGGTACACACTCTCCCTGGACGGCAGGCGGAGAGAGGCACTCACCCACCGCTCGGGACCATGGGAACAGAAAGGGGACCAGGATGGCTGGTTGGGGAGTGTGTGCGTGTATTTATATGTATGGGTGAGAGACAGAGAGAGAGGGAGGGGGAGAGAGAGAGAGAGAGAGAGAGAGAGTATGTGTGTATATGTGTATGTGTGTGTGTGAGTGTACAAATGTGTGTGTCTGTGTGTATGTGTGTGTGACTGTGTGTGCACATGCACGTGTTTGTGTGTGTGCACGCGCGCGCGCCTGTGTCTCTGTGTGTGCATGTGTGTGTATGTGTTTGTCTGCGTCTGTGTATATGTATGTATATAAATATACGCGCGCGCGTGCGTGTGTGTGTGTGTGTGCGTGTGTGTGTGTGTGTGTGTGTGTGTGTGTGTGTGTGTGTGTGTGTGTGTGTGTGTGTGTGTGTGTGTGTGTGTGTGTGTGTGTGTGTGTGTGTGTGTGTGTGTGTGTCCTGACCTGGCGGCCAGCGCCTCCAGGGGGGCGGTGCCCTGGGCCCAGCTGCGGATCATCCAGGTCGAGTCCAGAGCGGCCAGGAAGCCGCGGGCGATGCCCGTCCCGATGGGCCAGAAGGGCTGCAGGGGCCAGGACACACACACACACACACACACACACACACACACACACACACACACACACACACACACACACGTACACACACACCCATGCACGCACACAGACACACACACAAGCACACACAAGATACAGGCACAGACACACACACACACACACACGCACAAACGACATATACGCATCAACGCACAAATTCAGGTACACATAAACACGCAGAGACGCACGCACACATACACGCACAAACACACACACACACACACACGCACACAAAAACAGAGACAAAGACGGACCCAGACACATTTTACATATATAAACATGCATAACATGTCCTGGATTTGCGGCAGTGAAGGGCCAGGTTTAAGTCCATACTGTGCAAAAAGGGTCAAGCCCAGTTGTACAAATAATGACTCGTAGGACAGAGAATGAGAGCCTCCATCCTCGAGAGAGTCATTTGTCTGTTCGGCTCAAGGTGGCACACTGAACCATAGCATCTCCTTAATTATATCTAGCTTCATATCAAAATTCAAATTCATCAAGTGCTTTTCATTCATTCACTCGTGTCGAGGTCAGAGAGGCACACTTTGAATTTCCCCTCTCTCTCTCTCTCTCTCTCGCTCCCCCCGTCCCTGATTGGCCTAGATCACCACCATTAACCCTCTCCCTCTTGTGGCGCGTCCCCCCCCGCCCTCACCTCCAGCAGGCTGTCCCCCACCAGCGTGAGCAGCAGGGGTCGGTCGTGTCTCCGGCGCACCATGGCCGCCGTCTCCGAGGCGTACATGCAGGTGAAGTCGAACATGGCCACGTCCGCCTGGCCGTAGTGGTTCATGGCGAAGTCCAGGCTGGGCAGCCGGTGGCCCGTGGAGAATCCCGCCGCCTCGCGGGCGTACGCCTGCAATGCATTCTGGTCCACGTTCCCGCGGGACAGCAGGAGCTCCGTGTCCGCGTGGTCCTGGGGGTCAGAGGTCAGAGGTGAGGGGTGAGGGGCGTTTGGGCTGGAGGCTAGTTCGTAGTCGTCTGACTACGCACGTATTATATGTTGTAAATCCTGGCACTTAATGTACTCACTTATTGTGTGTGGTAAGTCCTGGCACTTAATGTACTCACTTATTGTGTGTGGTAAGTCCTGGCACTTAATGTACTCACTTATTGTGTGTGGTAAGTCCTGGCACTTAATGTACTCACTTATTGTGTGTGGTAAGTCCTGGCACTTAATGTACTCACTTATTGTGTGTGGTAAGTCCTGGCACTTAATGTACTCACTTATTGTATGTTGTAAGTCCGGGCACTTAATCTACTCACTTATTGTGTATTGTAAGTCCTGGCACTTAATGTACTCACTTATTGTATGTTGTAAGTCCGGGCACTTAATCTACTCACTTATTGTGTATTGTGAGTCCTGGCACTTAATGTACTCACTTGTTGTGTGTTGTACATCCTGGCATATAAATCAGTACTTAGCATTGTGTAGCATCTTATCCTAGCTATCTTTGTTTGTGTGTACGGGGAATGGGTTAACCCAACAATTGTTAGTGCTTGGCACTTGTTTCTATGAAAGTCCTCACTGTACTGACGAATTAACTTGTCGTAAGTCGCTTTGGATAAAAGTGTCTGCTAAATGCCCTCAATGTAAACGTGAATGTAAATCTGAAAGTCTTTTATAGAGGATGGTGCTAGGGATGGTGGTTGCAGTGTTTGATTCCCAGCCCAAACGCATGTGTCTGGGTACCTGCAGAATGACCCCTTTCTCCAGCAGACTCTGCTTCTTGGCCGTCATCACAAAGTAGTGCGTGTCGTCCTTGTAGTACACTATGTTCTCCAGATCAATGCCTGGTGGACCGAGACAGAGAGAGAGACAGAGAGACAGAGAGAGAGAGAGAGAGAGAGAGAGAGAGAGAGAGAGAGAGAGAGAGAGAGAGAGAGAGAGAGAGAGAGAGAGAGAGAGCTTTCACATACACACTTCATTAGCAGTATCTCAGAGTTCATATCAGGATAGTGTAATGGCAAGGCAAGCCAAAAGGAACTGGGTTCGATCCCCATTGTGATGCCACCGCTCTGTGCGGGACAGTCACGCATTTCCATTACTTTTTACAAGTCCCGCAAATTGAGACGTTGTCCCGCATTGTTATCGACAGTCAGACTCGATTATATATTTATTTTTAATGCGTGGTTCATAATCTGGTAATCAAATACCTATCAATGTGCGGAGACAGCAGTGAGGGCTGTCATCAGGGGGCGGGGCGGGCTGTTTGTTCATGTCAATCAAACTGGGAGGCGGACGCAGGTTAAGGGCACGCCCACCAACAAGTTATATTTCTCTTTGATTTTACCATCATCCAGTTGCCCTTTTTCCTGTGTTTTTTTCCTCCTCTATTTGTGTTTGGTTGGATATCCTTTCCTGGATTAACGAGATTATGCTTTGATTTGATTGGATTTGTTCGTTAACCTGGTTCCTCAAGCCTTGTGAGATCGAAAAGACATAAATGAAGTGTTGTTCCTCCACATTACAACATGCAAGGTGAGCAGCATCATACAGCTTTTGACTGGATGCCATAATACTAATATTCCTCCCATATTTCCTCAGACAATCAGGGAGAAGGTGAAACACACATTTAAACATGTGTGTAACACATGTTGGGTCGTTGTATATTGGAGATGAATTTACTGGTTCATCAACTACAAACCTTTTACAATTCTTTAGTGATTTAAAACGTTACATCAATCTCAAAATGATCAAAAAAAGGGTTTTAGGCAAAACAAATTTATTTTTTGCATTACACTTGTATCAGTATTTATACTCAATACTATTGACTGGAATGTATCTATTTCGCTTAAATGATCTATTACAATGATAATGTAGGCCCATACATTTTTTGCCTTTTACTTTTATTAAAATCAAAGTGTAAAGAACATTGTATTGTTTTTTCATTAACTATTCAGAGTTTAAAACCAATAGAAAAGTTAATAAACTACAATTATTATTATACAAATTAATCCTCTAAAGATGTTTTACGTAACAGCAACTGTAAACAATTTTATAAAGTTCAATTTATATAAGAAATCAGGAGAAAACAGACAAATAATAATGTAATCTGACATTTTTAATGAGTTGTATTCATTATATTCCTTTAGAAACGCTCATTAAAAGACAGCAGGACACACTAATGAAGATCTCTCAGATCTCACATAGTAAAGATTATCCTTCATGGAACAACATTAATTATTTAGGTCGTTTGATTATTTTATTATCAAACTAAGGTCCTAGTCTGTTTGATTGACAGGTGAGAGGATCAGGGGGGCCGAGTTGTTAGTACCTCCATAATGATGGCCGCCTGGGCAGAGGAATGGATAGAGAGGCTCACTGAAGGTGCAGCCAGTAGCAGAGTAGATATGAACCCTGGCCTCCACATCATAGAAGGAGAGCAGACCCTCATCATAATCAACAAACACCCCCACCTTCTGGAGCTCAGCTCTCAGAGGGAGACAGACAGAAGGGTCATCTCTAAAAGACAACCCATCTTTTTCAAAGTAAAGCGTCCAGGATCCCGTCTCAGGGGTCCCTTTGGTCTTGCCGATTCTGTCGATGGACTCTCTGACCACTCCTAAATACCATGAGGTCTTGTCTTTAACCTGGACCTCAAAGTAAAATCTCCCTGAGGAGAAGCTCTGCCTTGTGAGAACATGTATATACCGTGTAAATCTTTTAGGGTTGTCTGGGAGTGTCTTCACTACACTTCCATCATGTACTTGTTTCCCGTCCTCAGACAGGATGAGCTTGGGATGAGCTGTATCAGGATCCAGAGTCACATCTACTTCATACTGCTGGACCCTCTTCAGTTCAGCAGCTTCACGCAGCTTCTTCATCTCCATGTTCAGTGTCTCCTCCAGCTGATCCAGGGATCTCCTCAAGGTCCCTACGTATGACGGAGGTCGGACCTCCACCGTCGTCCGGTCCCTGGTGGGTGGAGGATCCTTCAGGGATCTGAAGGCCTGGAGGAAGTGGAGGTGGTCTTCAGTGTGTGAGAGCTGCTTCACCTCTGAGCTTCTATTGGTCAGATCTTCTATTTCCTGCTCCAGCTCTTTAATGAGGTTATCAGCTTGTTTCTCTGTGGATTTCAGTTTCTCTTGAACATTTTGGTTGAATTCATCCCGGCACTTTTCAACACAGCCTATCAGAGCAGTAAAGACCTGGCCACCAATGGCTATCTCTCTGTCTGCATCTTTGCTGCTCAGTTCCACTGTGTCTGTGATCTCCTTAATCTTTTGTTTTCTCTCCTGAATCATCTGCGGAACTTCAGCCTCTATCTTCCCCAGCTGGGCCGTCCTCACTTCATATTCCTCCTTTAGAGGTACAACAGGATGGGACCTGTGGTCACCCTCTATGCAGAACTGACACACACATACCTGTTCAGTCTGGCAGAAGAGCTCCAGAAGTCTGTCGTGTTTCTTACACATCCTGTCCTCCAGACGGTCCATAGGCTCGACCAGCCGATGTTTCTGCAGGCGAGCGACTCTCTGATGTGGCTCCAGGTGGGTTTGGCAGTAAGAGGTAAAACACACTAGGCAGGACTTCACAGCCTTCAGCTGGGTCCCAGTACAGACGTCACAGGGAACTTCTGCTTGTTCAACAAAAAGCTGCTCTTTTACTCGTACAGTTGTTCTAATCTGAGCAGCCAGCTCTGATAAGAAGGTATTGACCTGTAGATCAGGTCTTGTGTTGAAGAGCTTGTTGCAAACAGGACATTTGTACTGGACTTGTTCATCCCAGAACTTTGTAATACAGGTTCTGCAGAAGTTGTGTCCACATGCGGTGGTAACTGGATTGTTGAACACATCCAGACAGATGGAACATGATAAGTTCTCTTCACACCAGGAAGTGATAGCAGAGGCCATCCCTAGACACAGACGACAAGGTTTATGTATTGAGCAATTATATTTTTCTAATTCCATAACGGGAAGAGAAGTTTTAACTTTCTCAAAGTTGTGCTGTTTTACTTACCTTTTTGTTACTGTCTGTCGGACTATTTGTTCAAAAATGCGTTTTATATTTCTCCTGATCGAGGGAACTACTTCGACGTCGTATGGCTTTTGTTTCTGTTTCGTTTCCTGAACCAAACGCCCTCTTCTCTCCTCCCCTAACCCCTGGCTCCGCCCCCAAGGACACAGTTCACCGACGTTACAACTTCCAGACTCTTTGGGCTGGATGTATAGAGATAATGCATGGAGATATTCCTTTTCTCCAAGACTCTTACCTCATAAAACTGCCAAGTCATGTGCACATGCACCAGACCAACGATGCAGCAGATAATTCCAATAAATTAAAAGTAGGTTAGATAATTCCCAATTTATAAGATGGAATATTTATTGTGTTGTTTATTACTGAATGCTGGGGATCGCGAGGTGCAGCGACATGTGAGGACTCGTTTCTTCGCGCTCTGCACGTGGAGCCCCCCTCCCCCATACAAATATTACTTCAATAGTTATATTAAAGTGCTTAATAACTGTATGGAGAAATCAAAATGCATGATATTAATGATAATGAAGTCCTAATATAAAGAGACAAATAAATAAATTATTACATTATAACTTATTCTGCTCAACCGGTCCCCTGGTGTCTCTGTGATGACTTTCAAGAGTTTTAAATGGGGAACTTTATTATGATTTGTTGCGGCTGTGGACCGACGGCCCGCCCTCATATGTAAAACCCTCCGTGTTTCACATTCATATCATATCATATGCAAACTGTACACTTCGTCACCACGTTGTTGTGTTACCACAACAAGCCTCCATCCAATTTTCTTAGGTATCGGTTTTGCCCGCCCAGTGCTGTTAGTGCGGAGGAGAGAGAGACTGTAGGGATAGTTGTGCCCAGTGCTTAATTTGAGGGGGAGCAAGGGGGAGCGCGCTCCGGAAGCTCTGACGCGCGCTCCGCCAGCTGGAGTGTGTGTGCAGTGGCGGTTTTAGGCACGGGCGAACCGGGCAGTCGCCCGGGGCGGCATATTTGTGGGGGGCGGCAAATCACATGGGTGGCGCCACGAGCAGTATAAAAAAAAATGCGCTGCGTAGCGGTTATCAATGAAGTTCGACATAACATTGTGTGGGGAATAGGTACTTCGGCGCCCCTTGCTGTAGGCGTACACCCGTGTATAGATGGAATGAAACCCTCACTGAAGTCCGTAGGTTCCCCCCCCCCAGCGCTCCGGGAGCTCCCACTTGACAAATTAAGCACTGGTTGTGCCTGCTATGTTCCATGTTCAGGTGCCAAGATGTCGGGACCGGGTTATGAAGTCGATGCAATTATTCACCATGCCACCAGTTTGTGCGTAAAGAAGCTAGGGTGACCAGGTGTCCCGCTTTGTGTGGGACAGTCAGACTAGTATTATTTTTTTTAATAAAATGCGTGTTTTATAATCTTGCAATCAAATAGCTGTGTGCGGGGACAGCAGTGAGGGCTGTCATCAGGGGGCGGGGCGGGCTGTTTAATCATGTCAATCAAACTGGGACGCGGACGCAGGTTAAGGGCACGCCCACCAACAAGAAACAATGCAACGCATTGAATCATTCACAGGTGGAAGCCTCACAAACTTTGTTATTTAGACTACATGCTTGTTGTACAGTTATGGTTTATATTCGCCAACTTGATTGTGTATAGCCTACCTATCCTTTGTATTAACATTAGAAACAATTTCGGAAATAATTGTTTGTTCTGAAAAAACGTCACACATTTTGACACTGGCGTATCATCAGCATAGGCACTGTCAGCTTCGCTTCTCGGACCCCTAATTGGGAAACTTTCCCTGGGGGAAACCAGAGAAAGACGAGTCATGTTTTGTGTGAAGGTTGCTTTAGTCATTTTTCCATTTCACACGGAGGTGAATAGGAGGTGAAACGACACAGAAAATGACAAAAGCTCAATGCCTAGGCTTACTATGTTTTCTCACGTGAGAGAACTTGGGAAAGTTCCATTTAAATAAGATAGATTTGTTAAACTTTTATTTGCAGGCTGTTCTGAATCTTCTGAATCAACCAGACGGCAAAGCATAATGTTATGAGAGAGCGAGAGCACGCTTGCTCACTCACCGGTCTCCTGCCGCAGCTCCTGGAAGAACCTCTGGTTGAAGATGAAGGCCACGCCACTGATCTCCTGCACCTTGGCCTCTGCCGTGGTGTGGCGGTTCATGAAGTTAGCCGTGATGGCGATGGCCAGCTTCCCGCGGAACTCCTTGCGCTTGAACCCTGTGATCGGACGCAAAGAAGAGGAGGCTGTCAGTCACAGGCTGGTCTCCTATAACAGCCGTGATGGACGCACTCGAGCTGTTCTGCCTTGCTCCGTCTGCACTAAGCTAAGGTCCCTCACTCGTTGGATCCATATAGATTGATTGCAAATCAGCCATTTAAGAAGTTCTCAAAGTACTTAAGATGTACTTTTTATTTGAGTTAAATAAAAACTTGATTGGGCTTTGAATTGATCAAGCTAGATTATAAAGCTCTGCAGGATTCCAATAGATTAGATCTAGCAAATGACGAAGAGGTCTGTTTAAGCCATTCACTAGTATTCGAGATGTGACACATAGTGTTGATATTTGCATTGAACGGCACTTTGCTTTACAAGGCAGTCAACGTTTTGATTGGTTGTTGATTTGATTATTTTCATTGGTTTTGTTTGGCTCTTTACCAGGAAGTGTGTTCCGTCGTCCGTCCGCGCCAATAACGACGTCCACATCGAGCTGGCTGACCGGATGAGTCTTGGGATGAACCTCCAGCCTCCAGCCTGCCTCTGTCCGAGACACGCATCACATACATCATGCATACTCCAAGAACGTTTGGCTATTCATTCATAACGTTTATCGTTTTCGAATGGTGCTGTATCCCCATGAAATAACACATCGTGATACAGTTCTATAATATAAATTATTAATAATGGGACGTTACGCCTTTAAAATGATAAACATGAGGTTTGAAACAACAGAGATAGAGGAAAGAGTTTTACAAGTCGGATTGCAATAGCGGTGTTTCATCAGAGAGGGCGCTGTTGCTACGAGACTTTACTTTCTCTTCTGCATTGTTGTGATTTCACTCCATCGGGTCCTTACCATACCACGTGACCGTGTGTCACAGAACAGCCAGTTGATCGGGTTCCGCTTGTTTACAGTTCTAAACAATAAGAAGGCCCTAGTCCTCGTGTTTCTAGAGAGAGATACCAGCCCTGGGGACTCACTGTGGTGCTCTTGGCTCCCCGGCGGCTCCACCAGCTGTTTGAACTCCACGTTGACGTGGACCTCCACCCCTAACAACAGCGCCACCTTCAGGAGGATCAGCTGCAGCTGACGGATGCCTGCAAGAGCAAAGAGCAAGAAATGGTCTCAGGTCAGAGGGACATGTTGAAGGTTTTCATTACAATTTCCCATTTTTTCCCTAACACACACACACACACACACACACACACACACACACACACACACACACACACACACACACACACACACACACACACACACACACACACACACACACAGCAGGTCTGGGTTTGGGCGGGGCTTACATCAGATCAGACCAATGCATAAATTACTTGATGTACTGTTCTTCAATACCGTTTTTCCCTTTTTAAGTCTTTTTGAGTCTTGATGTCTTTCTGTTAATAATGGGACCATTAATTGGTCCCATTATTAACATTTGGACCAAACTAACGACGATGACGACCGAACACACACACACAAACACACAAAGACACACACACACACAAAGACACACACACACACACACACACACACACACACACACCAAAACCTGGACTTACTGATGTGGTCGATGGAGGCGCCGCAGAACTTGCCGTAGAACTTCTTGGCCCCCAGGCCGCGCAGGTCGTGGATGGTGAAGGGCCACAGGTGGAGGACGTTGTTGCGGGAGAAGGCGTCCCTCTTCTCCACCAGCACCACGCGGGCCCCCATGAAGGCCAGCTCCACCGCCGTCCGGAGCCCCACCGGCCCCGCCCCGATGACCACACACTGGGGCCCCGGGGACACGGACACCGTGAGAAAAACAAGAGCTACCGACTGATGTAACGTGAAACCCTGCAGCGATATCGACCGTAGACTGGCTGGCTCTTTTTATTCGATTGAATGGTCTTTCTTCTTCAAGAGTGTGTGTGTGTGTGTGTGTGCGTGTGTGTGTGTGTGTGTGTGTGTGTGTGTGTGTGTGTGTGTGTGTGTGTGTGTGTGTGTGTGTGTGTGTGTGTGTGTGTGTGTGTGTGTGTGTGTGTGGTAACGGCATGGGAGTCTTACTGTAGTGTCTGTCTGTCTGTCTGTCTGTCTGTCTGTCTGTCTGTCTGTCTGTCTGTCTGTCGGTCTTCCTGCCTGCCTGCCTGCCTGCCTGTGCGCGCGTACGTGCACGTGCGTGCGGTAGCAGCGTGTGCGTCTCACCGTGGTGCCGGCGCAGGCCCGGCCCGTCATGTACTCGGGCAGCGCCGCCCTCTTGTCCAGCTTGGCCCAGAGTGCGTTGGCCTTCCAGTAGTTCAGCCGGTGCTTGACCGTGTGGTAGAAGGGCCACTGCCGGGGGTCCCCGGGGACCGCCCCGCCGGGGACCCCCAGGTGGTCACAGAGCAGGCCGAAGGCCCTCAGAGTGGCCCTGCAGGTGGTGGCCCCGACCAGCTCGTCAAACAGCTCATGGGCGTCGTGGCTCCCCGGGTCGGCCTTGGCCCCGTCGCCCATGGCGACCCCGCGACTGGGGGGCCCCTGAGGAAAGCGGGGACGGGACGGACGACGACTCCTCCTGATGATGACGTCACCGGCCGGACTCCAGCTCGGCCTTTTTCCCGGCTGCGCCTGATTGGCCGTTCCTAGAAGGAAAGGTACGAGTACAAATGAACGCGTATGGTGTGACATCTGGATCGAGGGGTCGACCCGGGAGAGGTCAGGTGTCTGGTCGGCAGTGTCTCTGAAACCGAGGTCGAAAGACAAGGTGCCCTGAGGTGTTGTATTGGGTTCTTCTGTTGTTGTTGTTGTTGTTGTTGTTGTTGTTGTTGTTGTTTTGTAGTTTTACTGGGCTTTCTTTGTCCGTGGCTGTCAGAGTTTGTGTTTAACAGCAGGAGAAAAAGACGCCACGGGGAAGGTTAGGGAATGTCTCTGGACGCTGTGTGTGTGTGTGTGTGTGTGTGTGTGTGTGTGTGTGTGTGTGTGTGTGTGTGTGTGTGTGTGTGTGTGTGTGTGTGTGTGTGTGTGTGTGTGTGTGTGTGTGTGTGTGTGTGTGAGACGGTGCACAATGGACTCTATACATTCACAGTTCCATCCCCGCCAAGCACAAGAGAGAGCGAGCGAGAGAGCGAGCTAGAACGAGCGAGAGAGAGCGAGAGAGAGAGAGAGAGAGAGAGAGAGAGAGAGAGAGAGAGAACAAGAGAGCGAGCAAGCAAGAGAGAGAGAGAGCTTGCGTCACATGAGCTGTCTTTTGTGTTCTCCAGTCTCCTCATCATCAACGCTATCTGATTGTGAGGAACAATGAACGCTCCTGTGCGGGTTATGAAGATGCAGATTTGAGAATGCGGTAACTCCTCGCCAGCGCAGCAGAAGCAAATACAAGCACGGCACAGTTCGAAGGCCCAGGTAGTAACCTTTCAGCCTGGTTGGACACACGAGGTGTCAGGTATGGACGGTCTGAATACAGCCTTCTCTCTCTCCAACAGATTTGACCCAAGCTGTAGTAACGCCTAACCCCCAGCCTCTGAGGACAACGCGGACCTACAGAGATAATCCTGAACACAAACATGACTCCGCCACTCCGGTCGGAGGTTGACATACACCTCCCTCAGTGAGATGAGATGAAGGTGAAGACTTGGTGTGTGCTTTGAAGTGTGACTTGTTGACGGTCAATTCTGCGGTCTGATTGGTCAAAGAGTCTTTGATGCAAGAATCAACAAAGGTGAGGTGTGGATTCAAACGGTCCGTGATATGCTGTAATACAACTAGTTCTACCACTCCTCCATACTCTGCTGCTGGACCCGAACCGTGGTTTCGAGAAACACTGCTCTATTTAATTTACATTAAGGGTATTTATCAGACACTTTTATCCCAATCGACTCATCCATACATTCACACACCGACGCTGGAGTCGACAACGTCCGGGCGACAGCCAGCTCGTCAGGAGCAGTCAGGGTGAGGTGTCTTTCTCAGGGACACATCAACACTCTGCTCGGAGGTGACGGGGATTGAACTGGCAACCTTCCGGTGCCAAGGCAACCTGCTCTGCCTCCCGAGCTTAGCATAGAGAATACCTCGCTCTCTTCATGAAAGTGGTTAGTTCCCACTATGTGCAGCTTGTCATGCCACCGAAATGACACCCTCCGCAAGTCGACCTTGTCCTGAATCGGCACATCATGACGCCATCACTTTGACATCACGACAGGAGTACATTTCTATACAGGTGAGGCTCACTCTGCGAGTAGTAAAACACAGACAGGTGGTTGAGAGGGAGAGAGAGATCTTGGACTTACCGTTCACAGCGCCGTCGTCCTCACCGTGGATAAATCCGTCTCCGGCGGCTGTCTTCCAGGTAAGGGTTTAAGTCCCGTGGTTAGCCACTGCTGCAGATAGCTGCCTAGGGCTACGTGGCCGTGCAACAGACTGCCGTCCGCAAGCGCCGGTACATCAGTGTACGTACGCCTTTAAGACGCACACACACCCACACACACGCATTCACACTGCACAGTGCACAGTGGTGGACACTGCTTTGGACTGGTAGACGTTTCTGCCATCATAATGACGTGGATGCCCAACACTCACACACACACACACACACACACTTGTCCACAACAATACAGCCAGGGAATAAAAGTGGGCTTGTGTGTGTGTGTGTGTGTGTGTGGGGGGGAGGGGCAGAGTCCTCCCACACAGCACTTAACTTGAAGTCACACACACACACTAATCTGATGGGTGTCAGGGACGCAGACGGCCGACTAACAAGCTTAAGTCAAGGAGGATCAGAGAGCAGGAGAGAGTGGGAGAGAGACAGAGAGAGAGAGCGGGAGAGAGGGAGAGAGAGAATGAGTGAGGGAAAGATAGTGAGTGAGTGAGTGAAGCGTGCTGTTCAAGACGGTAAAGACCTCACGTTTATCAAATCAAAACACGTGTGTTGGAGACCCAAGGCCAAACTCAAGTCCCAGTCTCCATCTTCTTTAGAAAAATAAATGATGTCAATTTTTACGTAGTTTTATCGCTATAGAAAACAGATCAACCTTAAAAATTATAATAATTGATCATTACCAGTTTGGATGCTCAGTGGAGCAGCCTTTTTTTTTTAAGGTCTATAACAGGAAACAAAAGTACGCACTGGGTTGATTCATACACAGTTTGGCTTGCCAGGGGGTGACCCCCAGGTCAGAGGTCACCGAGGGGTCACCTCTAGGCCCGAACCAACCCAGTTTCTTTCAGTGGAAAAGTTTGAGAAATAGTCTGAACTGAGCTGAGTGTGAATGGGACAGTTTAATAATAAAAATAGAAATATGCAAAAGGAACCTGTGATGGAAAATCTACATGTTACGTTTTTGGTCTATCTATGAACTTAAGTTGTGTTACTATTTTGTGTGATGCATATATTGCCTGCCTTCTGCTCTCCTTTTGGGTCATTTAAAGTGTGAACGTTAGAGGGTCGTGTGATGCATTTTATTGCCTGCCTCTTCCTATCTTTTCGTGTGTTGTAAATCAGCTTTCAAGCCATGCTTTGATGTATGGGCTTGTTCCACGACCCCCTGGCTAGCGTAAACGAAGAGGGGGTTAGGTGGCACGGCCGCTACCCCCTCCAATGGCATCCAGGGGAGCTTCAGTTGTAAAGATAACCATCTGGTCGAAGTGAATAAGAACTCATTGATTTCTAACACTCAGGGGACTTCTCCCCAGCGTACCTTCAGAGAATGAAGTACCACGCAAAGAGAAGCTCCCATCTGAGGCCTCAGATTATTGTAATGTATGCCTGTTATGTTGTTTGTTGATGCATGTTGTGATGTATCTTTGTTCGTACTTTTATTACAAATATATATAACCACTAATTGTCAACAGTATTGTGTGCTTTTTGCATCTAAATATCTCATCTGCTTAGACGCAATATCTGATACAGAAATTGCCACGTCAAACCTCACTTCCCCTTATCTACAATATTTTCTAATAACATGAGAGACCGGAGTTGTTTATTCCATTTATATTACAGTGACCAACTGTGATTAATTACTTTATCTTTATTAAAATTCCATCTACTTGGAATTACTTGGTTCCATCTACTTAATCTGCTGAAATCAAATTATTCTTCTGAGGTGCTTTGTTTTTAATGTTTGATGAGTAACAAATCTATTTGTCACTGTAATTGTGAAAAGTGACCTGTATTGAGAAAAAATGCACACCCTTAAAAAGATATGGACCAATCGGGATCAAGCATTGAACAATGCTGTGGTCTAAGGCCCCATAAGCCCCAGGCTTGCCTGCTTCCTCTGCCTGCCAGAGGGCTGGCCGGGCGGGGGAGCCTCGTGCTAATCCATGGGTGTGACACCGCGGAGGAATGACTTAAATATACAGTGGATGAGCGCCACGCCTTCACCACCAACCACGGAACAACGCCTAAATTATATTGTAGTTTTTAATACTTCAAGTTTTGTGAATTTCCCCACAGAGGGGATATAAAAAAAAAAAAAAGGAATAATGAATTAGAGACAAGGGCAAAGGAGTGTGTTTTTGTAATTAATTATTAATGACAATTAAACAAACAGCGTTAAACAACTTATATTTCTCTTATTCACAGGAGTGTCTTGCGGTGTCTGGGTCGTTGTGTTCTTCAGGAGGATTGCTGAAAAGAGAAGGGCAGAGGTCAGACATACAGTTCGACGGAATAGAGCAGAGGTCGAAGGTCACCGTGGGCAGAGTCTCACCAGCAGCGCTCGGCCCTTGGTCTCTATGGGCAACAGGAAGTTCCCCAAGGCGCAGACGATGGAGGCCACGGCGAACGGGCACATGGCGTACATGACGGAGCGAGACATCAGCACCTGGAGGGACACACGCCGTCGTTAGAGGAACAGTCGGTTCATAGGAACAGTCGGTTCATAGGAACAGTCTGCTGGATTCAAAGGAACAGTCCATTCAAAGGAACAGTCTGTTGATTAAAAAGAACAGTCGACCGGTTTAAAGAAACAGTCGATTCAAAGGAAAAGTCGATTCAAATGAACAATATGCAGATTTAAAGGAACAGTCTGTTGATTCAAAGGAGCAGTCTGTTTATTCGAGGATCAGTCTGTCGATTCGAAGGAACAGTCGGTCGATCCGAAGGAACAGTCTGCTGATTCAAAGGAACAATATGCAGATTTAAAGGAACAGCCTTGATTCCAAGGAACAGTCTGTCGATTTAAAAGGAACAGTCTGTCGATGAAAAGAGCAGTCTTTCGATTATGAGGAACAGTCTGTTGATTAGAATGAACAGTCTGCTGATTCAAAGGAACAGCCTGCTGATTCAAAGGAACAGTCTGCCGATTCAAAGGAACAGTCAGTTGATTCAAAGGAACAGTCAGTTGATTCAAAGAAACAGTCGGTAGGTTTCAGACTGTTTCTTCGAATCTGCAAATACTTGTATGCTAAATATGCAGCTGAACTGGTCCTTAAGCGGGCGAATGCTTCAGGGAGAACCAGTTAAATATTTATTTGCGCCTCTGTTGACACTCAACAGCAGTATTTAAAGGGCATACTTAAGCAGAAGCTTTGCACAAGTGTGCTAAATGTGCTCAGGGCAGTCATCACGTTGCTGTACATTCTCTCAAACATGAATGGGGTAGTCATGGAGATAGCCATCTCTGTCACAGTCTGTGACACAAAACGAAAATACTATATATATATATAAATCTCTTATCTTATATAGATATCTATGCATCTATTTGCACGTTCTTTTAAGTTTCGGTTACAGCTGACCGTAAACAAGCCTAATTAAACTCCCCCAAATTTCCTCTCGTGCGAGAGCTAACAAACCATTCAGTGTCAATGAGAGGCGGTTAGCTTGCTGCTAGCAGGAGAGAAGGTGGTGGACCTACATTTACATTTAACATTTAGGGCATTTAGCAGACGCTTTTATCCAAAACGACTTACAATTAGTACATTTGTCATAAGAAGTGAAACAATATGTCGATGTCGGTACCGTAAAGATGTCCATAGAACCAAGTGCAAGTACTAACAATCGCTAGGCTAACCCATTCCCTGTATACAGCAGTGATAGCAGCTACTGCAGATGCTACACAATTAAGTACTATGAATAAGTAAAACGTACATTAAGTGCGTACATTAAGTGCCAGGACGTACAACATGGTGGGCGGGAGGGACGGGACGGCTATGCAGAGTCTAGGTGAACACTGAACAGGTGAGTTTTGAGTCTTTTAGGGAGTCTTTGGCATTTTACCTGGGCGATGAAGGGGGCGATCATGCCCCCGATGCGGCTGAAGGAGGTGCAGAAGCCCATCCCCAGAGAGCGCGCCACCGTCGGGTACACCTGCACCGCAAACACATCAGCACACACACTCTTATTTTGAAAAGACGCACCGATTGAACTCAGTGCAGCCAGGCGATACAAGGGCATCTGTGACATGCTACTCAAGGCAAGGCAAACTTTATTCATACAGCACTTTTCATACACAAGTAGTTTACATTGAAACATAGTCATACAATAAAATGAAATAATAAAAAAAAAAAAAATACGTAAAATAAAATAAAGGCAAAGTAAAAAATGCATTGTTTCTACAATGCCTATAAAAAATAGCAAACGCCATTTGCTATTTTAATATTTTTGTATTTAGCAAAATACAGCTGAATCCGAGGTGGTTTGTATTTGATAGATAGGATGCACGCCATTAAGGAGCAGGGAGGAGGAAAGGGCATTGTTCTCTAGGAGGTCTACAGGTGGGCTGCGGGGAATCGAACCCACAACCTTTAGGGCTGGGAGTCGGCCCTCCAAGCCACACTATATCATCCTGATATATGTATGTGTGTGTATGTGTGTATGTATGTCTATGCGTGTGTCGGTCTGTCTGTGTGTGTCTGTGGGTGTGCGTCCATCTCGGTGTGTGTCTGTGTGTGCGTCTATCTCGGAGTGCGTCTGTGTATATGTGCCTGTCTGTCTGTCTGTCTGTCTGTCTGTCTGTGTCTGTCTACAACACTATATCATCCTGTCTTAAAACTTATAAAGCCACTTTTTCTTTTTTTTTAAGTTTGTAAATCCTACAGAAAACCACATTTTCCGGCGGCAATATGAATGCCAAAACTCTGTTTCCGTACCTCAGCGGTGTAAATGTAGACCACGTTAAAGTTCATGGACACCAGAGCCCTGAGCAGGAAGAGCAGCACTGTGAAGCCTAACCTGGGAGGGAAAAACAAGACAGGGAAAACAGTTAGAAGGATTAAAGCCCGAGAGACAGCGACCCGAGTAACAAAGAGCTCTCCTGGGAGACACAATCAGCCACCCAGGCAGGGACTACAGTACAAAAGGTGTGTGTGTGTGTGTGTGTGTGTGTGTGTGTGTGTGTGTGTGTGTGTGTGTGTGTGTGTGTGTGTGTGTGTGTGTGTGTGTGTGTGTGTGTGTGTGTGTGTGTGTGTTATTGAGGCTACTGCCATCCATACCACAGTTGTAAAAACTTGGAAAGCATAGGCCATACGTACAGACAATACATTGGATAAAGTGTTCAGAAACTTTGACAAATTATGTAGGATACAGTTAGTGTTCAGTTTTTGTCAGGGCAGTGGATTTTTTATTAATTTGAAAGTTTATTGTCAGGATAAAACTATTTTTTTTTAGGGGGAAATGTAAATAGATAATTATGTGATAATTAAAGATTATAATTTGAATAATATTTTTTAATTAGTATTGTGATGGTGTCAGAACATCGGTTGATGGCCGGTTTGGACCGGTTTAGGTCATCTTGGGGGGGCAGTTGGGGGGCCGGTTTGGGTGGTGTTGGGGGCCGGTTTGGGTGGTGTTGGGGGCCGGTTTGGGTGGTGTTGGGGGCCGGTTTGGGTGGTGTTGGGGGCTGGTTTGGGTGGTGTTGGGGGCTGGTTTGGGTGGTGTTGGGGGCCGGTTTGGGTGGTGTTGGGGGCCGGTTTGGGTGGTGTTGGGGGCCGGTTTGGGTGGTGTTGGGGGCCGGTTTGGGTGGTGTTGGGGGCCGGTTTGGGTGGTGTTGGGGGCCGGTTTGGGTGGTGTTGGGGGCCGGTTTGGGTGGTGTTGGGGGCCGGTTTGGGTGGTGTTGGGGGCCGGTTTGGGTGGTGTTGGGGGCCGGTTTGGGTGGTGTTGGGGGCCGGTTTGGGTGGTGTTGGGGGCCGGTTTGGGTGGTGTTGGGGGCTGGTTTGGGTGGTGTTGGGGGCCGGTTTGGGTGGTGTTGGGGGCTGGTTT
>NC_044051.1:3971398-3981398 GCF_902167405.1 Gadus morhua | reverse complement strand
CGGACGGACGGACGGACGGACGGACAGACGGACAGACGGACAGACGGACAGACGGACAGACAGACAGACAGACAGACGGACAGACAGACGGAGGTGCGATATCGCCCTGAACCAATCAGACAAGCCCTTCCACAATCAGCCCATCAGTGAGGTCACACGTTCCACCCGACCCACCTTCCATCGCCCGTAGCGGTCCGCCACGTAGCCGCTCAGGGCCCCGCACAGCATGAACCCCAGGAACACCATCTGGAAGAGGCAGACACACAGTGACCACGGGGTCCCGGGACCCTACCGAACACACAGTGACCACGGGGCCCCCAGGACCCTACACATGGCCCTCCGGACCCCACAGGTACGCTGGTGTAGGGGCCCGACCCCACAGGTACGCTGGTGAAGGGGCCCGGTCCTACAGGTACCCTGGTGTAGGGGCCAGACCCTCCGGACCCTACAGGTACGCTGGTGTAGGGGCCCGACCCCACAGGTACGCTGGTGAAGGGGCCCGGTCCTACAGGTACGCTGGTGAAGGGGCCCGGCCCTACAGGTACGCTGGTGAAGGGGCCCGGCCCTACAGGTACGCTGGTGTAGGGGCCAGACCCTCCGGACCCTACAGGTACGCTGGTGTAGGGGCCAGACCCTCCGGACACTACAGGTACCCTGGTGTAGGGGCCAGACCCTCCGGACCCTACAGGTACTCTCTCGTGGGCAGTGTACAGTGATACTGTCTGAAGCCCGCCTTATTCGTGGACATCGTTAATTCATTTGAAATGATCTCAGCAATTCCCACAATGCAACTGGAACCATCCGATAGTGTTTGAGGCAATTGTTTTGGTTCCTAAATACCGACTTAAAGGTACGTAGATACAGGATATTAATTCAACGTGTGCACATACGTTCATGTGACTACCTGTCTGTCTGCATGCATGTGTGTACGTTTGTGTAAGCGTATGTGTGTGTGCATGCATGCATGTATGTGTGCGTGCATGTACACGTGTGTTAGAGCTTGTGAGCGCGTATCCTGAGCTGGTGTGTGTGTTGAACCGTGTGTGTGTGCGCGCCCGGAGCTGGTATGTGTGTGTTGTGTGTGCGTGCGTCTCTCTCACCGTGGAGACCAGCGCCACCTGCCAGTCCTCCAGACGCCACTCGCAGCGGATCTCAGGAGACACCACGGCTAGCAGCATGATCTCCATGGCCTCCACGATCTACCACACGCACAGGGAGGTTATAGACACATGTACTGTACACAGACAGACAGACAGGCAGACAGGCAGACAGACAGACAGACAGACAGACAGACAGACAGACAGTGAGGCAGACAGACAGACAGACAGACAGACAGACAGACAGACAGACAGACAGACAGACAGACAGACAGTGAGGCAGAGCGAGAGAAACACACACACACATACACATATATACATAGATATATGGATAGACAGAAAGAAACACACAAACACACACACACACACAGATACCCAGACAGACAGACAGACAGACAGACAGACAGACAGACAGACAGACAGAGAGAGACAGAAACACACACGCACAAACACACACACACACACACACACACACACACACACACAGATATATCGATACCCAGAAAGACAGACAGCCAGACAAACAAACAGAGCGAAACACACACACACACACACACAGATAGATATATGGACAGACAGACACACAGACACACAGACGGACAGACAGACAGACAGACAGACAGACAGACAGACAGACAGACAGACAGACAGACAGACAGTGCAGAAAGGAGGCGTTCACAGTCAGAGTCCCCTCCCAGACGCCCATCCATCGCTGGCTGGGTGAAGGCTGTGGAACACCGAACCCCCCCCCGCCCCGTCCCCCATCCCCCCCCCGCCCCGGGACTCACGTTGGCGCTGCCCATGATGACGAAGAGCAGGACGTGGAACCGACCGAAGCCGATGGTCTCCACCGCCTCCTCCACCGTGTAGGTCGGGTCCTCTGGGGGACGCGCACACACACACACACACACACACCAACGGACGCACATACACGCAGACACACACACACATAAACAGACAAACAAGTAAACAGACACACACATACACAGATACACACACACGCACACACACACACACACGTAAACAGACACACACACACACACACACACACACACAAGTAAACAGACACACACACACACACACACACACACACACACACAAGTAAACAGACACACACACACACACACACACACACACACACACACACACACACAAGTAAACAGACACACACACACACACACACACACACACACACACAAGTAAACAGACACACACACACACACAGAAATACATTAGTCCCACGAGAGTAACCTCCAAACCGTTTGAAACCAAAACAATTGAATGCTGGATCAAAACCGATAGAAGGATGAGTCAATACAAGTTGGATCAGACTGATAGTGATTATAGTCTAATGAAGTCACATTAAAGTGATTCCATAAAGTTCCACAACAAATGCTTTTGTAAAACTGTCCCATCATGTTTTCAAGCCTCCATACTACATACATACATGCCGTGACTTATCGTCTTACACTGCTTATTACATGTAATTACCCTGTTAAGGACACTCAGGTAAAGTGTTACCAGAAGCAGGGAGAGGTCATCTAAGGCCTGGCTTCCCTTTATGCCTGATGTTTACAGTGTTGTTTTAGTCAACACAGTCCTTATTGTCCTTATGATGCCACAGGTGATAACAGGGCAAAGCATACAAAGCGAGCGCTAATTCAAGTTCCAGCACATAACTCCAATTTGAATGATCATATTTGCTTGGAATTTTTTTTCAATATTCTGTTGATAACATTATGTTACTTACCATTTGTATTGCTTTTGTCATCTGCTGGATCGTTGCCCCCCTCTATATCGTCCAGCTCGACCTCTTGTAGGTGTATGGCACTCACCAGCTGGGTCTTCATGCTACTGTAGAAGGGTTTGGGACAGTGCGTTGCATGGGGTAAGTCTGTGTGCGTGAGTGTGTGTGTGTGTGAGTGTGAGAGAGAATGAGAGGGAGAGAGGTGTGTGAGTGCGAGTATTGTCTATGCGCGCAGTTGTGTGGGTGCGTGTCATCAGTTTCGATTGGACCGGGGTTCGATACCCGTTCACACCTTGCCTCTCACCTGTAGCCGGCGTCCTGGTGCGTGATCCCTAACCCCCCTGCTCCGACTGTAGCACCATCCGAATTCGCCGTAGGTCTTCGCTATGGATCAAATTAAAGTGTGTTTGCTAAACGGCACTTCCTCGATACTGGTAGCACTACAGATTAACGACACAGTACACAACACAATGATGCCCTGCCTTCGGTTAATAACAGCCCTGCCTCTTTTCTTTTTTTTTAAGTTGGCAACTTTCCTAGAATGACCTGAATCGCCATCCCAACAACACTTAACCTAACTTTCAGGCCACTTGAAAACCAGTTCCCAGTTCGGGATCCAGATTCCTTCGCTAAGCCCATCAATATTCAAAAGGCGGATTCAAATGTGAACACAATCGCCTAAAACATACAAGGCAGACAGACAGAAGGACAGACTTCAGTGGCCATAATTTGGCACAGACAGACCTCAGTGGCCATGATTTGGTTGTCCTACTCACACAGGTGTAGGCTGCTCCCGTGTATCCTCCTCTATTGCACTCCCCTCCTTTCATAGTGCGTGGTCCGAATCATAGGAGACGCATCGCTGTCCTCATATTGGAAACCGGGACTTTTAGTTTTAGTGTGTGTGTGTTTTGTTTTGATGGCGCTGAGCGAGAAGACAGGTAGGTCGGTAGGTAGGTAGGCTGGCTGGCTGGTGAATCAGGAAGCGGGTTTCGTCATTTCCCCGTGTGGTAACCAGAGCCGCGTCCCTCTCACCTGCAGACACGCCTGGCGACGGCCGAGACGCCGAAAAGAGACACCCCTCTGTGCGGTTAGGCCGGTTTGGCAACGGGTCAAGTGAGTCTTGTGAACACGCATGGATACACATCTCTTTAATTATTTCAATGCTGAACACAGGGAGGTTGAAAACCCACACGGATGCTGTTTAGCAGAGGGAACCGAGGAGAGGGAGATGCTGTTTACCAGAGCGAACACAAACGCACACGGGGAGGGGGGGAGAGAGAGAGAGAGAGAGAGAGAGAGAGAGAGAGAGAGAGAGAGAGAGAGAGAGAGAGAGAGAGAGAGAGAGAGAGAGAGAGAGAGAGAGAGAGAGAGAGAGAGAGAGAGAGAGAGAGAGAGAGAGAGAGAGAGAGAGAGAGAGAGAGAGAGAGAGAGAGAGAGAGAGAGAGAGAGAGAGAGAGAGAGAGAGAGAGCATTGAAACGGTCTTGAAACATGTGGATGGCTGCCCATGAACGCTGTCCCATGTTGTGTTTATTGGCAGTGCTCACCGACCCAGAGGCCTTCCCGTTGAGTGTGTTTATCGGACCTTTTCTGGGAATTCAGCAGAAATTAGAGACTGGATTGTATTGTCTGATGGAGAGGCTGCTTATCCTGTCCATGGATGGTCGCAGACAGAGCTAGAAAACAGACTTTTTTGAAATGTAGAATCTAGAAAACACACATCTAGCAAACATTCAGTTACATGAGACGTTAATCTTGTCCCATGAATCGGGTAGAACCGACTTGTGTTTTTTTTTCTTTGTATCTGTAGGACAGTTGTGTAAAAGAAAGCGTCTGTCATTCTCTCTGCAGTGTCCTGTCGTTCACTGCCCCCGTGTGGCCAGAAGAGGAAAGACAGGCGTGTGGACTTAGCACCGAAAGCGTTCTCTAGCCCGGGTCCTGCAGCTTTGATGGACAGGTGCAGAAAGTCATTTGCGTCCGAGGTCTGGTTTCCTATTGGTCCGTGGGAAGATGTGTTGGCCCCTTCTTTGACAGACATATCGTTGCTTCACCATTCAATAGAGCGTTCACAAATAAAATATCTGCTATATCAGTTTTTTTTCTTCTATACAACATCCTATTCACTTCAATATATTTATAACTTTTATATATATTTATATATATATATATATTTAATACCCTTTTTTTTTGATTCAAAAATATCATTTGGAAATGTCAAAGTAAAAGAAACAATGATGATCCACCAAGGGATCCTTTGCTGTGGATGTCCACTAATATGTAACTTTGTGCTTAGATGGATCAATGGCAGGATGGTACCATGACGATGACGACTCACTCTTTGCTCACTCCTGACCCGCTGCAAAACAACTAAATATTTTTCTCATTTTCGTATTTTTTTTTTACCTTTAACCGGTTAAGAACAACTTTGAGCTGCATGCCTGACGACAACATTGCACATCACTAAAGCCTCAAAAATAGTAGTCAAACATGCTGAGGACGAGCAAAGAGCGCGTATGGACGCACAAATACCTCCCCCTAGTGGCTGAGAAACCACAACGTCCCAATCCCAAACCAAATTACGCAAAAAAGACAAACAAAACGGGCGGGAAATGAAGTAGGAGGCAAGCATGCAGCCTTACATCCAAAGCAGAAAACCCAAGAGCACTTCCATTTATCGCCAAACCTTTTACTGTGAAAACAGTCCGACATCCGGCAAGAATAACTTAAAACTCCTCCTTCCTCTCTTTTGCTTAAAGGCAAACGGTACAAAAAAAAGAGGCAGGGAAAGTTCTTATTCAACGACCCCCTTTACACTAGCAGCAAACACTCACTACACGACCCCTACCACCTTATTACACAACCCTCAACGCCTTAACATGGCCACGGCTACTACACATGCGTCACGCCACACCATTGCGTCGCTGCTTGACGATACTCCCTCCTTTTTTTCTATTGGCTTTCACAGTTACCGTGGTAAGTGTGAAAGCTGTACATGCATGTACAGAAGAGCCACATCTCTACCTAGAGGACGGTGGACGCGTCCTGTCACTTCAAACACTTTATTTGTTTGCTGCCAATTAAAAGTTAAAGCTGCACTGTTGGATGCTTTCAACACTGCAAATTTAAAATAATATGTGAATCTTAATATATAAAAATATGATACATTAGTCCCCTCAACGTCACATGACAGTTAAAAAAAAAGCTGTTACTTTCTTATGAACCACCAAATGGATGCCAACAGCATTCATTCATTATTTTAACTTTAACCTGTAAGTAGCACGTTTTAACCTCTAGATGGCAGCAAACATCTAAAAGTGGAGTGGTGTGTAGTCTCTCTTTAAAGATGGCCGCCCTGAGAGGGGCTGGCTATGGAAAGCCTTTACCAATTTGAAGCTTTAAAAGGGCAAGTGATAGCCTATATAAAGTAATTGCATTATCGGTATATATATATATATTCTATATATATAATTTTTTTATACTATCTATACATAGAGGAGGGAGCAGCTACCCTAAGTAAACTCTCCACACTGATTAACATTACACTGCAGGCTTCAAATCTACAGCGAGCGCAAAAACAGGAAAAGTACAACAATAGACAACAGTAGTTTGGTCTTCTCTCGATAAAAACGAAAAATAAATCGGAATATTCTTTCCGATATAGCAAAAAAAACAGTAACATCTCAATACTTCAATGATATAATTCTTACATCGACATTGTGCTCATGACGCTATCTTATCGGCAGATCTTTTTCTGTTCTTTTTTTTTTTAACCCTATTTATACGTTTACGGGATACATGGGGGTTTTTCCGTTTTATTGTCAATGTGTTCCTGACCTCACGGGCACCAACTTCCACCTCAAACCGCCTGCAGGGCAGGTGTATGCTTAATGAATGAACCCCATTCCCCACCCCTCTCCGACCCTCACCCCAGCCCCACCGCGGGGGGGGGGGGGGGGGGGGGGGGGGGGGGGGCTGGGGGGGGGGGGCTGGGGGGGAGGGGTCTGTGTGGGGTTGTGTGATGGACGGGTGTGGAAGGCAATGCGTGGCTTATGAGGAGAACACTGTGTGAGATTTGACACTTAGCACCGAGGAACCGTCGGGAGGGGAAAAGATGAACGTCCGGGAAGCACTTCCGATTCCGGTGAGGAATTCCGACCTGCTGAGAAATTCCAAATCCGGGGAGGAATTCCGATTTCGGAGAGATTCCGATCCGGTTAGGAATTCCAATCCCCAGCAAAATTCCGATCTGCTGAGGAATTCCGAATTCGGGGAGATATTCGGGTTTGAGTAAAAAGCCTCCGCTGAGAATAGACGATGGCTGGATGTAAATGTTACAAAACCGCAGGGGGGTGGACGTTAAGACGAGGGGATTGGACAGCCGTGGAGACCCTGTGTCGGACCGAGTTCGGAAGTGGAGTTTCTTCGCTTCGTTGACGTGTCAGAGAGAGCATTTTCTGTATTTTCGCGCACAGCGGTTCCGATGTGAAAATCCATTTATTATTTTTTTTTTTAACGAACCATCTCCCAGTGTTGTCGTCGGCCAGTTGTACAGCAGTGTAAAAACCAGTTCAGACTGGTGCAGACCGGTCCAGGTCGGGGATAGGTTCGGGGCTGCACCCCGCCCCCCCCCCCCCCCCACACACCGTTACCGGGCGTGGTCGCTAGGGGTAGCTGGACACGGAGGCCTGTTTCTGGGCCAAGCGGCGTAGCTCCTCCCTGATGGCCTTGATGAGGGAGGCGGAGCTATGGGCGGAGGGGGAGGCGTCCTCGGGGGGGTACTCCGGGGTGGGCGAGGTCAGCAGGAGGGGCGGGGCCGACGAGGGGTCATGCAGCGAGGAGCTGGGCATCTGGAACACCGAGGAGGAGGTGAACTCGGGGAAGGACAGCACCTGGAGGGGGGAGGGGGGGGAGAGAGAGAGAGAGAGAGAGAGAGAGAGAGAGAGAGAGAGAGAGAGAGAGAGAGAGAATAAGCCTTACTTTTCACAGTCGTGCACATTAAATGTACAATGTATTGCATACAATGTGCACACACACACACACACACACACACAGGTATATATATACACCAATAATAGTCAAAACCATCACATCTCATCTCGTCTCCTTGTTTCACCCCAACCCTCTCCTCAACTGTCAGCAGCAGCTTTAAGGGGGTGCAGCTGACTGAAGCTTTAAGGGGGTGCAGCTGACTGAAGCTTTAAGGGGCTACAGCTGACTGAAGCTTTAAGGGGGTGCAGCTGACTGAAGCTTTAAGGGGCTACAGCTGACTGAAGCTTTAAGGGGTGCAGCTGACTGAAGCTTTAAGGGGGTGCAGCTGACTGAAGCTTTAAGGGGGTGCAGCTGACTGAAGCTTTTAGGGGGTGCAGCTGACTGAAGCTTTAATGGGTGCAGCTGACAGAAGCTTTAAGGGGGTGCAGCTGACTGAAGCTTTAAGGGGCTACAGCTGACTGAAGCTTTAAGGGGGTGCAGCTGACTGAAGCTTTAAGGGGGTGCAGCTGACTGAAGCTTTAAGGGGCTACAGCTGACTGAAGCTTTAAGGGGTGCAGCTGACTGAAGCTTTAAGGGGGTGCAGCTGACTGAAGCTTTAAGGGGGTGCAGCTGACTGAAGCTTTTAGGGGGTGCAGCTGACTGAAGCTTTAATGGGTGCAGCTGACAGAAGCTTTAAGGGGGTGCAGCTGACTGAAGCTTTAAGGGGCTACAGCTGACTGAAGCTTTAAGGGGGTGCAGCTGACTGAAGCTTTAAGGGGGTGCAGCTGACTGAAGCTTTAAGGGGCTACAGCTGACTGAAGCTTTAAGGGGCTACAGCTGACTGAAGCTTTAAGGGGGTGCAGCTGACTGAAGCTTTAAGGGGTGCAGCTGACTGAAGCTTTAAGGGGTGCAGCTGACTGAAGCTTTAAGGGGGTGCAGCTGACTGAAGCTTTTAGGGGGTGCAGCTGACTGAAGCTTTAAGGGGGTGCAGCTGACTGAAGCTTTAAGGGGCTACAGCTGACTGAAGCTTTAAGGGGGTGCAGCTGACTGAAGCTTTAAGGGGGTGCAGCTGACTGAAGCTTTAAGGGGCTACAGCTGACTGAAGCTTTAAGGGGTGCAGCTGACTGAAGCTTTAAGGGGGTGCAGCTGACTGAAGCTTTAAGGGGGTGCAGCTGACTGAAGCTTTTAGGGGGTGCAGCTGACTGAAGCTTTAATGGGTGCAGCTGACAGAAGCTTTAAGGGGGTGCAGCTGACTGAAGCTTTAAGGGGCTACAGCTGACTGAAGCTTTAAGGGGGTGCAGCTGACTGAAGCTTTAAGGGGGTGCAGCTGACTGAAGCTTTAAGGGGCTACAGCTGACTGAAGCTTTAAGGGGCTACAGCTGACTGAAGCTTTAAGGGGGTGCAGCTGACTGAAGCTTTAAGGGGGTGCAGCTGACTGAAGCTTTTAGGGGGTGCAGCTGACTGAAGCTTTAAGGGGGTGCAGCTGACTGAAGCTTTAAGGGGGTGCAGCTGTTAGATGAGGGCTGACTCACGCTCTCCCTGCTGGCCCCGGGGGGGTCGTGGTCCGGGTGCTGGTGGTTCCAGCTGGACCCGGTGGGCCCCGACACGCTGCGGCCCACCCCGGGGTACGCCCCGATCTGACTGGACAGACCCACCTGGGTCAGGTGGTGCAGCTGGGCGCCTAGAGACGACACACACAAACGTACGCACGCGCACACGCGCAAACGCAGCGAGAGGCACACGCCCAGACACAGACAAACAAACAAACCAAACAAACAGGAACACATGCACACAAACACACACACACACAGGCATAGGCACAAACGCACATACATAAACACATGCAAACACACACACACACAGGCATAGGCACAAACGCACATACATAAACACATGCAAACACACACACACACACACCGACACAGACATACACACACAAACGCAGGCGTACACACACACGCACACAGACACAGACACACAAAAGCGCGCACACACACACAAACACACACACATATTGTTAGACACATCTTTTACCTCAGGACAGAACACTGACAGTGACAGATGATGTATAAATAGAAAGCTATATATATATATAGATAGAGATAGAGAGATAGATACGGAGAAAACATGGTACTCTACCTGCGCTGCCCCCTACTGGCCGGGGTCGGGAGGACGACGGCGGGTCGT
>NC_044051.1:3946398-3968898 GCF_902167405.1 Gadus morhua | reverse complement strand
CAGTACTCTCCTCGCTGTAAAGTGGGCGCTTGCTATCGTACCATGTAGGCCACGTTGTTGAGGCCGGGGTACTTCCTGTAGGTGGCGTTCCCGTCGGTCAGCAGGCGGTCCCGGTCCGTGTCGGGAAGACTGCCGTTTCCTGGCTGAGCCCGCCGCACCCGCGGAGAGCGCCTCCCTCTGGAAGACCAGAGAATTACACACAGTTAAGTCAACCTTAGCCACTTGGCGCCCTCTCCTGGTTAGGAGGTTGGCTACGTATGTAGCATGGTGTTAGCATGGTGTGAGGGCGGGCTGACATTAACCCAGTGGCGCTAGTGTGACGGTGTTAGCATAATACCGCGCGCGTGGGGACATTAGCATGTTGGCTTTAGAGAGAGTTAATGTCAGCGTTAGCGTGACGGTGTTAGCATGGTAACGCACGCGCGGAGACATTAGAGTGGCGGCATCAGAGCGTGTTGATTGTAGAAGAGTAGTGTTAGCACGGTAGCGCGACGGTGTTAGCATGGTACCGCACGCGTGGGGACATTAGCGTGTTGAAATCAGAGCTTTGATGCTAGCAGTGCGGCGTTAGCATGTTAGCATTAGCATGACGGTGTTAGCACGGTACCGCACGCGTGTGGTGACATTAAGGGCTCCGTCGGCTTCAGAGCATCGATGCTAGCAGTACGGCGTTAGCACGGCGGCGGCGGGCTCACCTCTTGCGGGACTCCCCGGGGCTGGGCGGCGAGGCGCCGTCGTGGTGCAGCATGCGGTCCATGTGGTCGTGGGCGGAGCTATAGAGCCGCTGCGGGGCCACGTCCTGCGCCTCGGCGTCCCCGAAGGCGTCCAGGATGTCGTCCATGGACGGGAACTCGCACTGGCCGCGGCGCTTGGCGCGCTGACGCAGCTTGTTGCGGTGGTGCTCGATCTCGGACTTGTGCCGCAGCGCCACCTGTGGAGTTGGGTCGTCATCGTCGTCGTCGTCATCATCATCATCATCATCATAGTCTTCATCATCATCATTGTCATCATCATCATCCTCATCATCATCCTCCCATTCTTCATCATCCTCCTCACCGTCTTCATCTCGCTGATCATCCGCATTGTCATCATCCTTCCATCATCGTCTTCCTCATCACCATCATCATCATCATCCTCAACATCATCATCATCCTCATCCTCATCATCCTCATCGCAGCCATCCTCTTCATCATCATCCTCACACTAACACCGACAGCGATTATTCCAGAGAGGATAATCGGATCATAATCGGATCATAATTATCATGAGTGGATTCAGTGATTCATCATCTCGGTGGCTTCACTTGATTTAGGGATGAACAATGAGCCAGAATATTAATGGAATCACAATACGGCACAAAAGTGCAACATCCAAATCGCAATTATTTTGATAAAGGTATGTGTAAATGTAATTGACCACCAGATTAGAAATGAAATACTGAACTAGTGCAGAGAGGCCTATACATTTCCTTCTCCAGATGTAGGAAGGCATGTTGTTTGGTACCTAGCCCGACAAACGTCACATCAGGACTTTAGTAGTTTTTTTCCCAGAAAAGGTGAAAATTGGGATGCGAAAAATTAAAAATCCCCACAAATTACGAATCAAACCACAATCTCAACATCGGTCGAAATCATCACGACACCGAATCGTCGCCAGACCCCCCCCCCCCCCGTCGTTACCCTGACGGTCACACCCTGACCCCCACCCTGCTCCTACACCCACCTCAGTGTTGACCCTCTCTGTGAGGGTGGGGCTGGGCTGGGCGGGGGGGTGCTGCCGGCCCTGGGCGGGGGGCTGCTGCTGGTGGGGGGGCTGGGTGGCCCCGGCGGCGGCGGTGGGGGGGCTGTGTCGCGGCTGCATGGCGATCAGCTGCACCTTGTTGGCCTGGCGACGCGTGCCGTCGCCGGACCCCCGCGACTGGCGGTCCACGTGGTCGAAGATGGACGAGGAGGAGAGCAGCTCGTCGGGACCGCTGCCTGAGGGGGCGGCTGGGGGTCAGAGGTCAGAGGTCAGCATCGGACAGGTCATGGGAGGAGTCGTGGAAGGAGGGGGGGGGGGGGGGGGGGGGGGGGTATTAAGCATCTTGTGTTTCATTTGCTTGTATGAACATTTCTATAAAGTTTGATAGTTCTTCTTCCTTTTTTCCCCGATCGTTCTTCTGTAACGCTAGTCTCAGGCCTCGCAGTCCTACTGTGTTAAAGCAAAACTTCTGGGGGGGAGAGATGGTTCACAGCCTGGCCCAGAAGTCCAAGACTGAAAGGAAGGCGTTAAGGCTTGTTTCCTGTTACGTTACGGTGATATCCTGCTAAAGAGAAGCCAAGTGGAAAAGTAGACACAGCTTTCAGAAGGGGATTTCTTTTTTTTGTAAGATTTATTTTTGCATTTTTATGCTTGATTCACGAGGAGTTGGATAGGACGGCATGGGAGGACGAGGGGAGGACATGCAGCAAAAGGACCACGGGCAGGGACCAAACCCGGGTCACTGCGGTAAGACCTCAGCCTTAATGGTAGGCCCTCTACCCGGGGAGCCACCGGAAGGAGACTTTAAGATGTGGTTTTCTACACTGGCCAGTCTGAGACGGTGTTGATTTAAAACCTTTACAGACACTTCGTACTGTTTGCTGACCGAGTTTGCAACTCATTCGCTGCGAGTAGTCCATTACAATGAGCCAATACTGCAACACAATTCGTCGAAGCAAACACGAAGCGAAAGAGAGCGAAGCGCCCCGTTCAGCCGGGTCTGAGACCGTCTGCCATCAGCCTTCAGACGAGTCATCTACGGTCTGAGTGGACGCCGATGTGGCGATCCCCGCCTCCCCGCGACACTCAGCAGAGCAATGGGCTCCGTAATGGACCGACATTAAGCCAGCATAACAAGCCAAACTGTTTAAGTAAAACGAATTTGTCACAAAGTAGGAAATGAGCAGTGCCCATGGGGGGGGGGGGGAGGGGGGTAACTGAGTCAAACCAGAGTCACTTTGAGACGACAGGGAACAGTCAGTGGGAGGAAGAGAGGAGAGAAGAAGACATGCAGGGACGTACCAATCTTGTTCCTCCCTGCGGCCCAGAATGCAACAGCAGCAGAGAGACGGAGAAAGAACAGCATTAGGAGGATGTCAATGGAAAATGAAAAAAACAAAACAGAACACAAAAATACTCTCTCTAAAACCTAGCTGGTTACTCTCTCTCTAAAATGGAAGCCATCCTTAGAACTCTCTCTCTCTCTCTCTCTCTCTCTCTCTCTCTCTCTCTCTCTCTCTCTCTCTCTCTCTCTCTCTCTCTCTCCCTCTCTCTCTCTCTCTCTCTCTCTCTCTCTCTCCTGCTGAGTCGGCAGGTCATTATCTAAGTCACACACACGCACACAAACGCTGACACACAAACACACACGCAGACACACAAACACACAAACACACGACTCCCAAACAGTCTCTGCATGAGTTCGACACAGTTTTACTCTACTGCAGCAAAATCCTCACACCTGAACACAAACACACAACATAAAACCGCAGCAGACCTGCAGCCTCCATTAAACAGGACGAAGTGTGTTCTGCGGCTGAAGTGCATCGGTTCATTAAATGTTTATAAAATGTAGGTGTATTTTAAAATAGTTTAATTTCTGACTGAATGTATTTTAATGTATTTGAGCTCCGTAAACACTTCCGTATTGATGTCTTTACTGAAAGGGTTCATAGTGCGTGGTATTTAAAACTCCCGCCCAAAGACTAAAGACGAACACTATCTCCGCTGCAGCGTAATGAATTGTGTCCCCTAGGAGATAAACAGACTTAAACGGAGGGTACGGATAAAGTAAAGGAGCCTCTCTTGCCGTTCTTGGCCGTCTTGCGGTGCTGCTTGGCCTCGCTGGGCGTGGCCACGGGCCGGGTGCTCTCCTCCGCCGATTCCCTGCCACTCGATTGGTCGCTGCCCAGCGAGTCTCCGTCTGACGGGGTCATCCTGGCCAATCAGAGAGAACCGCTTTAAAATGTTAAAAAATGGACGCCATCCTTAAATCAAAGATGAATACTTTATAATCAAATGAAACATTTCAAACGTGGTGCTATGGAATATTGACAAATTAATTAAACCAATAAGCTTTGAGTTCTGTGCATATATATTTTCGCTCATTATTTGGACGTATGTAATTGAATAAATCGCATGCTCAACTTTATTGACCTCGACATTTCCAAACGGGCGCAGTCGACCGGAACTATTTCCAACCTTGGCATCGGACTTGGCCTTGTCTTGGTGATGAGTGTGTGTGGGTGAGTGTGTGTGGGCAAGCACGGCTTCAGTACTCGTTTCCCTGTGTCCTTCTGGGGGATTAGTCATGCCAATGCACCAGATCACGGAAGCAAGACTTGTTTAGGATTGATGCTGGTGATGTAATAACTGAATCATTTCCTGTGTGTGTGTGTGTGTGTGTGTGTGTGTGTGTGTGTGTGTGTCTGTGTCTGTGTGTGTGTGTGTGTTTAAGAATGAGCGAGAGTGAGAGAGAGAAAGAGAGACTGAATGAGTTAGTGTGAGAGTTAGTGAGTGTGCGCATGTGTGTGTCGATTTATGTGTGTGTGCGGTTGTAGTTTTGTGTGCGTTTGTGTTTATGTGTGCGTAGGCATGTGTGAGTGAGTTTTTGCATTTGTGTGTATTTGTGCATGTGTGTGCAGTTTGTGTGTGTGTGTGTGTGTGTGTGTGTGTGTGTGTGTGTGTGTGTGTGTGTGTGTTAACGCACGCACGCACGCACGCATGTGTGTGTGTGCGTGACCCTACCTTCCGCGGCGCCGGCTGGAGCGGGCCACCTTGGTGGAGGAGGAGCCCTTGGACTTGGGGGTGTTGGGGTCCCCCCCCTCCGAGGGGGCGGGCTCCTTGGCGGGGGCGGGCGCGGCCCCCGGCTCCTGGATGACCATGATGTCATCCTTGCTGTGCTGACCCAGATGCAGCTTGGCGAAGTCGAAGCCCTTCACGCTCGGAGCCTGCAGCTACGCACGCGAGAGACACTGAGTGGTTAGCTCTGTGCTAACACTGTAGGACCAGTGTGATGCACGACACACTGCAACACTGAGTGGTTAGCTCTGTGCTAACACTGTAGGACCAGTGTGATGAACGACACACTGCAACACTGAGTGGTTAGCTCTGTGCTAACACTGTAGGACCAGTGTGATGAACGACACACTGCAACACTGAGTGGTTAGCTCGCTGCTACATGCTACTATGAGTAGTGTGATACATTAGACACAGCAACACTGAGTGGTTAGCTCGCTGCTAACACAGTAGGACCAGTGTGATGCACGACACACTGCAACACTGAGTGGTTAGCTCGCTGCTACATACTATTATAGCTAGTGTGATGAGACACAGCATCACTGAGTGGTTAGCTCTGTGCTAACACACTCTCACTAGTGTGATGCATGACACACAGGAACACAGAGTGGTTAGCTCGCTGCTACATGCTACTATGAATAGTGTGATACATTAGACACAGCAACACTGAGTGGTTAGCTCGCTGCTACATGCTACTATGACTAGTGTGATGAGACACACTGCAACACTGAGTGGTTAGCTCGTTGCTACATGCTACTATGACTAGTGTGATGAGACACACTGTAACACTGAGTGGTTAGCTCGCTGCTACATGCTACTATGACTAGTGTGATACATGACACACAGCAACACTGAGTGGTTAGCTCGCTGCTACATGCTACTCACTACTCAGACTAGTGTGTGTCTCATGTCACACCAACACTAGTCTGAGTACCTTATTAGCTCTGTGCTACATGCTACTATGACAAGTGGGATGAGACACAGCAACACTGAGTGGTTAGCTCGCTACTGCATGCTACTATGAGACACACACTAGTCTGAGTACCACATTAGCTCTGTGCTACATGCTACTATGACTAGTACCGTATTAGCTCCATGTTAGCTCCATCCACATCGCACTCAGACGAGTGTAGGTTTAATACATATAAAACATGTAACACACTAGTATGACCATGTTCGGCTATGCCGAACTTTGCCTCAACCTGACTGTGTTCAACTCAACTCAAGCTTTTTTATGTCTGTCAAAGAACAAAAATGTATGCAATGCATCTTAGGTTTTACAGATGGGTTTTTATCCACGTATGCATGTCTGTCTGTGTTTTATATTTAAGACTACAATCTTTATCATCGAGTCATTTAGCAGAAGCTTTCATCTGCAGCAAATGCCAATGAACAGAGGTCGATGAGTATATAACTGTGTATCTGTGTGAGCATGTAGTGTGTGTGCATATAGTGTGTGTTTGTGTGGAAGAGCGTCTATGCAGGTGTGCGCGCATGTTAAAGCACTTTAACTGGCTCCACTGGGAATTCCTTCCAGCTCGAGTGCAGTGCAGTGCATTGCGCACACACACGCACACACACACACACACACACCTTCTGCCTCTGCTGGATGGTGTTGATGGCGTCTGGCTGGAACTCCAGCTTCTCCGAGCCGCACATCTTCCAGTAGAGGATGACGATGATGAAGAGGGCCAGGAGCACGGGCACCACCACGCCCACGATCAGCCACACGCTGCTGCTCTGCGTCTCCGACGGCGGCACCGACACTGTCTCCACGGCTAGAGGGGGACGGGGGGACGGGGGTGGGGGGTTATCTAGTCGGCTGCTTCTCAAACTGTTTTCACTGGCCTAGCTCCTCTGAGAACGTTTTAGCAGAGCTGGTTGACCAGCGCAGAACGTTTTGGGAATGTTTTGGGAACATTTTTGGGAATGTTTTGGGGAAGGAGGAACAGGGATGAGGCGGTTCACATCACATTTTAGGATGATCCGCAGCTGGGAAGGTTTATCTTAAAACATCTTGGTGGGCGTCTTCTATACATCCATAAAAACACACATATATCTATAGATATCTGTTTAAGCTGTATGTCTTTTTGGCATAGTCTCATTCTTTCTCCCGTGAGAATTCATTACAAAATTAGGGCAGCGAAAGAAGCTGAAATATTTAGTTTCATAAATTAATAAATAAAGTAAAAAAAAAACAGATATTTAGTTTCATAACTTAATAAATAAAGTGAATGTAACAGAAAGATTTAGATTCATAAATTTATAAATAACGTGAATGAACCAGAAATATTTAGATTCATAAATCAATAAACAAAGCAAAAGAAATGGGAACATATTGCTTCAGAAAATGTTTAAATAAAGTGAAAGTCGCTGGTTTTATGTTTTTTATAAAAAATATAAATAAATAAAAGCGAGCGCTTCCTGAAGGTGGGGTGCATGGGTGGGGTGCATGGGGGGGGGGGGGTCTCACGTTGGGCCAGGGGCCGCTGCATGCGGTGCCCCAGGACGATGGCGGCCCGCTGAAGGTCCAGCCGGTTCAGCGTGGCGGCCGTGGCCTCGGCCGGGACCCGCGCCCCGCCGGGCCCCTCCACGAAGTACAGCACCTCCAGGGGCCGCTCGGGGCCCGAGAGCCGGGCGATACGCACCACCTGGGAGGGGGGGGGGGGGGGGGGGCAGGGTTAGGGTCGGGACCCGGAGGGAGAGGCATCAACCTCAAGGAATGAGAGGGTGAGTGAATGGATGGATGATACTGTGGGTGAGAGGATGAATGAGAGGATGAATGATACTATGAGTGAGAGGATGAATGAGAGGACTGATGATACTGTGAATGAGAGGATGAATGAGAGGATGAATGAGAGGGTGAGTGAAAGGATGGATGATACTGTGAGTGAGAGGATGAATGAGAGGATGAATGGAAGGGTGGATGATACTGTGGGTGAGGGGATGAATGAGAGGGTGAGTGAAAGGATGGATGATACTGTGAGTGAGAGGTAGAATGGGGGGATGAATTAGATGAGTGAGAGGATGAGGTAGAGGATGGATAAGAGGAGGAGTGAGAGGGTGAATGAGAGGATATATGAGAGGTTGAATGATGCTGTGGATGAGGGGATGAATTAGAAGATGAATGAGAGGATGAATGGGAAGATGAATGAGGGGATGAATGAGGGGATGAATGAGAGTATGAATGAAAGGATTAATGATACTGTGAATGAGAGGATAAATGAGAGGATGAATGAGGAGATGAATGAGAGGATGATTGATACTGTGAATGAGAGGATGAATGATACTGTGAATGAGAGGATGAATGATACTGTGAATGAGAGGATGAATGAGAGGGTGAATGAGGTATATCACACAACTAACTCTATACAATTCAAATTGTTGCAGGACCAAGTTTTAAATATGAACTGGACAGAGTTCAGATAAACTATGCATTGTTATAGTCATATGCATGTATATTTTTTGAATTAGTGCATGATGATGAACCTAAAAGGCCCAAGTCAACCGAAAGGCCAGAGTTAGCTCTAGAGCTCATTTACATCTGGAGTCCCTGGGCATGAATACATAAAGACATTCTGTACAATACCATCAAATGAAAACAACACAATGAGCAAAACATGGAAACAGTACAAAACCTATTAAACAAACATCATGCAAAATATACATTACATAGTGAGTGTGTGTGTGTGTGTCTGTGTGTGTGTGTGTGTGTCTGTGTCTGTGTGTGTGTCTCTCTTAGATAATGACCTGCTGACTCAGCAGGAGAGCAGTTAAAGGGGCCTCATCAGAGAGAGAGAACCGGAGGAAGAGAGAGAGAGAGAGAAGTGCCTGTGTGTGTATGAGTGAGTGAGTGCGTGCGTTAGTGTCTTTGTGTGTCTGCGTGACGACGGTGTGAGTGCGTGCACGAAGGTGCGAGCGCGTGCACGACTCTAGGCCCATGAATGTGTGAGCGCGTGCACGACTCTCCGCTCACGACTGTGCGAGCGCGTGCACGACTCTCCGCTCAGGACAGTGTGAGTGCGTGCGCGTGCTCCGCGGCGCGTCACCTGGAGGCTGCTGTTGCCCACGGCGGTGGACCTCCTCCAGCGGCGGCGGGCCCTCTCCCCCAGCCCCTCCTCCAGCAGCAGGGCCAGACGCCGCTCCAGACGCGCCCTGAAGCTCCGCTCCGTCAGCAGCTGGTCGCCCACCCCCAGCAGCACTGGGGGAGGGGGGGACGGGACGGGACAGTAAAGAGTCAGTGAGACACACACACGAAGTAACACGCACACAAACATAGGAAACACACACTCGTATAACATGCATTAGGAAACACACACAGGCTTACATATACACACACACACACACAAAAATGCAGAGACACATACAAACACAAACACCCAAACATGAAGTAACAGACCGACAGAGAGAATCACACACACACACACACACACACACACACACACACACACACACACCCACACACGCCATTCTCATGACGCAGTCCTCGCCCCCTCTCGCTGACGCGCGGCTTCTGCCCGTGAAGGTCTTCTTCAGTTTGCTGCCGAGGCGTCTTCTTAAGGTTACTGAAGACCGGAGCCTATTGACTGCTGTCTCTCTATTCAGCTCCTGCTCAATGCCCAGGGCCCCCCACGTAACGGAACCCACGTCACCGGGACGGGGTGAAGGAGGAGAGGGAGGAGGAGGAGGAGAGGAGAGGGAGGAGGAAGAGGAGAGGGAGGAGGAGGAGGAGGAGGAGGAGGAGGAGGGAGGAAGAGGTAAAGGAGGAGGTGAAGGAGGAGGAGGAGGAGGAGGAGGAGGGAGGAGGAGGAGAGGGAGGAGGAGGTGAAGGAGGAGAGGGAGGAGGCGGAGGAGGAGGAGGGTGGTGGACCGGATAAAGAGGGAGGAGGAGGAGGACAGGCCGGTCTTACCTGTGCGGACCCATGTGGAGCGCAGATGGTGGGAAGTGTTCAGCTCAGGGTACAGGAAGGCTGTACACACACACACACACACACACACACACACACACACACACACACACACACACACACACACACACACACACACACACACACACACACACACACACACATGATAAATTATCAAGCATATTAATATTAACTGTTTGGTAATTGTTTCCAACCCCACATCTTGCTGATGATGCCAGCAGAGGTAAACTGTGGACATTGGGGATCGAATCCAGTACCTTTTGACGGGGAGTCAAACCCACTCACCCTATATTCCTTCGAGAGGAGCTTGAGGATTGATTAGAGAGTGTGTGTGTGCGGGTGTCTTTATTATCTATGGTTGTGTGTGTGAGTGTCTACGTTTTTGTGTATGTGTTTCTATTGTTGTGTCCACGCGTGTGTGGGCGTGTGTGTGTCCACGCGTGAGTGTGTCCACGCGTGAGTGCGTGCGTGTGTGCGTGTGTGCGTGTGTGTGTGTGCTTACGCTCTGCTATCTGCATGGCGGGGTAGCCCAGGTAGAAGCTGAACTCCACCTCGCTGAGCTTCCTGAGGTGCTGGCTGACCTCTGACCCCGTCAGGAAGCCGCGGGCGTCGCGCACGGCGAAGGTGATGTCCACCGGGACCTTCAGGTTCACCGCCGACCGGGGGCCCATAGTGATGTTCAGCAGCTGGGGGGGGGCACACCCACACAGTTAGACATAAACACACACACACACACACACACACACACACACACACACACACACACACACACAAACAAGCACAATTAGACACACACACAAGCAAAATTAGACACACACACAAGCAAAATTAGACACCCACACATGCACAATTAGACACCCACACATGCACAATTAGACACCCACACACGCACAATTAGACACCCACACACACAATGAGACACACACACACACAATTAGACACACACGCAAAATGAGACACACGCACGCAAAATTAGACACACACACATGCAAAATTAGACACACACACGAAAAACAAACACACAAAGGAAAGCATGCACACAACACAAAACACACACACACACACACACACACACACACACACACACACACACACACACACACACACACACACACACACACACACACACACACACACACACACACACACACACACACACACACACACACAAATCTATTATCTGCTGATTCTGATTCGATCTGGACAGAAAGCCATGTCCATCCTGATGGAGTAGATAGACAAGAGTCCGACCCCACACTAATGGTGTTGCTGGATCAATTGTAGTGAGCCTCTTCAGTGATTCTGGCTAAGAGGAGAGCTGGGGAGTGACACACAGCAGGCTGGTTCAATCCCTCCCCCCCATCTCTCTCTGACCACCAGAAGATCCACTGAACTGCTTTCTACCGCCTCACTGTCCATCAAGACCTTCTGAGACACATTAAACGTACTTTACCTAATGAAGAGGTTATTGATTATAGATCTGACTGTGGTGGAGGAACTGGAACGGACCACACCACGCAAGAGGAATCACAAACTACTCCAAGGCAACTTTATGAGATATTAACAGCAGAAAACTTGACACGTCTAACCAGAATTGAGATATTATTATGAAGAATATCAACAGCTCAACTCATCTAAATTCAGCTCAAACTAGATGACCAATCAGCTTCCAACATAGATGCTATTCAGGATCCAACCAATGAGGTTAACTGTTTAAAGGAAAACGTTGTCCAAACCCAAGTTCTGCAGTAAGAATAACAGATAATCGAATTCCGGTTTAGCCTTTACATAAATATATGTTTTTCGGTGGACATCTTTGAAAGTGTTATACAATACCATGAAATACAAAATTTGGCATGAATAGCCTTAGAGGGAATCAGACCCCCAACCCCGGCAGGGTTAAAGCCTTGCTCATCCAGCTGCACAGAACCACGTAGAGGTGAACAGGACTAAGCAAGTCGTGTTTGAATGTACATATTCAAAATACACACACACACACACAAAATCACTCACTCACTCATTCTCGTACACACACAAGACTGTGTGCCCATAAACACAAACACACACAAAACAACACGCACACAATCACTCACTCATTAAAGACTCACACATGCCTGTGCACACGCACGCATGCACACACTCACTAACTTTCAAATTCACTCACTCACCCTCTCTCTCTGCTTTTCCCAACACACACACACACACACATTCTCAAACACACACGCCTGTGCACACATAAACACAAACACACACGAAACTACAGGAACACACTCACACACTCATCGATAACTCAATCACACACACACACACACTCACGCATGCCTTCACACACACACACACACACACACACACACACACACACACACACACACACACACGCCTTCACAAACACACACATACACACTCACGCATGCCTTCACACACACCTGCACGGTGACGTTGCCTTGCTCATGGGCCCGGCGACGGGTCTCGGCGTAGGCCAGCAGCAGCCCTCGCTCCACGCGCTCGCTGAAGTTGCAGAGCCGCACGTCCACGTGTCCCGGGACGAACTGCAGCACCGAGTGCACCTGGTGCCGGAGGTCCGGGACGCTGTAGAGGGGCTGGACCCCCGGCAGGGGCCCCGGGCCCCCCCGGGCCGGCTGCCGCAGGGCGTTGAGCACAGACATGGCGGTGAAGATCAGGGGCCCCGACACGGCCCGGAACGCAAAGCTGGACGGGGTCCGCAGGAACTGGAGGGGGGGGGGGAGAGTGAGAATGAAGGCGAAACAACCAGTGGAGGGTTCATGTGGTGAGAAGCTGCTTTAGGCGGTTAGGTTAGCCTTGAAAGTAGTAGTAGTAGTAGTAGTAGTAGTAGTAGTAGTAAGAGAGAGAGAGAGAGAGAGAGAGAGAGAGAGAGAGAGAGAGAGAGAGAGAGAGAGAGAGAGAGAGAGAGAGAGAGAGAGAGAGAGAGAGAGAGAGAGAGAGAGAGAGAGAGAGAGAGAGAGAGAGAGAGAGAGAGAGAGAGAGAGAGAGAGAGAGAGAGAGAGAGAGAGAGAGAGAGAGAGAGAGAGAGAAGGACGATTTTGAAACTAAGCAACCTAAAGAAATCTGCCATAGGAATGCACGATCATGATTACAATTACGGTTATTTCCCCTGATTGTGGTTGCAATCTTTCATTCCGATGAAGCGACAATCGATTCACATTACACTCCGTGTGGCGCCTGGTGTAAAAAAACAAAACCATTAACGAAACAGCAATCGCTGACTTGATAAACAAACGATTAATATCCAATTAAACGCGGAGCGCTCCTATGTTCCCTCCCTCGCTACACCCCTCCGCCTGTGAGAAGCGTTCACACACACTGTGGAGAGGCTGGTGATGGACAGGCAATATGAATTCCTTGAACCCATAAGGGGGAAGGGACGCCGCGATTGGTCAGAAATGAGCAGGGAGCTGTTCTCAAAATCTGTCGCCTACGGAGGCAGGCGCAGCCAACCACAACGTCTGCCAGCTGCTGGTGACTAACGAATGCTAGATGCTCTAACAAAATACCTTTAAATAAAACCCTCCTTACCGCACCTTTAATGACTTGGCTAGAAAATATAATTCAACTTTGTGTGTCTGATAATTAACAAGATAGTATGAATTATACCAAAACGCACAGATGTGCTCTGAAGGTAAATGGCGCTATATAAACGCATTTATATGGCGCTTTTCAAACCAGTGGTCACTCAAAGGGCTTTACAATACTTCCCAACATTCACCCATTCATCACCACATTCACACACCGACGGCGGAGTCAGCCACGCAGGGCGACAGCCAGCTCGTCAGGAGCAGTCAGGGTGAAGTCTCTTGCTCAGGGACACCTTGACGCTCAGCTAGGAGGAGCCGGGGATCGAACTAGCAACCTCCGGGTTACCAGCCAACCCAGTGAGGGGATTCTGAGAGGATGTGTATAGCAGGGGTTCCCAACCCCCGGTCCGCAGACCGGGGCCGGTCCGTGGACCCGTTAGAACGGGGCCTGGAAATATCTCCAGAAGAAGCCCAAATAAAAAAACTAATAATAATAATTTCTGTTTGCACTACTTTTGTGTTTATTTAAGACTTTTGTTGTGTTTCTCTTATTGTATTATTGTATATTATTGCATGTTGAAGGGGGTCGGAGACTCAAGCATTTCATGGCTGTTGCTTTAATTGTTGTGAATAGGACATCCGTTGTTTAAAAATGATGCATTTTAAAATTAAGGCGTTCAAATTGACTACCGGTCCTCCGATTTTATTTATAAATATGCCGGTCCTTGGAACAAAAAAGGTTGGGGTGTTTACCTGCAGTTCCACGGAGCGGTTGAACTCCCTCTTCAGTAGGTCCCTGACCTGGTTGAACCCAGACGAGGGACCCTTGGAGCTCACTGGAGGAGAGCAGAGGGAAGACACACGCTGAATGCTTTTCTCTCGTGGACCCAGACGTACGAACGCAGCCCACTGGATCGTCTATCATTTATTCATGAGGAGGCTTATGCAACTGAACAAGGCCCTCTGCATTAAGTTATTCATGTCTTCTGTTTATCTCTTTGTGGGAACATTTGCAAGCCTTTTCACACTCGAATGATTCAATCAAACCGTCTTTTTTTCTTTGTTTCTTCTGATTTCACTAAAAACAGATATCATTTGTCAAAACTGCTTTTTTGTACAATTTCTGCCAAAGGGTGTTTCACATTGCTCTCCGCAATACAGCACTTTCGTCTTTTGGAATCAATGTGCATCGATCAGTACAGTTTGTGTGAGAAGAAAAACCATTGTAACCACCATATGAGGCATCTAGAAAATGTCTCAACGCTAAGACTCAACGTTCTTCTTCTATCATTTACGTTCGTGACAGGCACGCTCATGCTAAACGCTCGTAGGGAGAATCGGCACAAGGAAGTCATTTTGCCGAAATATATAAGCAGGGATTGTTTTAGTGAAGCCATGACCAGTGAGGGTAGTGATGACATCTTTTCACCCAGACTAGTGCGGTCCTGTAAGATTACAGCCTAAAGATTAAAGTAGCAGATGTTTTAGTGCGGTTGTGGCAGTCTTATCACCCAGACCGGTGCGGTCCTGTAAGACTTCATCCTACAGAGTACCAACGTGTCGGTTTGTTCGTGCTCTAAGAGTCGCACACCTATGGGCCCCAGAACCAGGGGCCTCAATCACTAAAGGGGCCCCAGACCCTCACCCTGGGACCCATGAACTAAACTCGGCACTGGAAGAGTGACACCAACACAGAGGATGTGCTTCACGTGCACTTCTGCACGCATCGAGAGGAGTTCCCACAGAGCTTAACTAATTTCTGTCTGTTGTTTTTAATCAAGATCTATAGCCTCTATCCAACCACAGCATTATACAAGAACCTAATTAAAAAATAATGGATCGATATTTTAGAAACATAATATCGCTCCGCAATAAAGCCAGAAGCAAAAAGCCCACTCAGCGGTCCTAGCGGGGGTTTAGTGGTCTTCAGGGCTGGAACCAGACCAGGGATCACATCTATTTTAACCCCGCTTTAATGCATTATTTGGGCTTTTCAGACCACCACTAAACAACACTGGGTTTAGTGGTGGACCTCTAAATGTCCACCACTAAACCCAGTGCAGATTGTCCTTTTAATATCATGCTTAAGTCGGCGGTTTTACACGGAACGTGGATATCCGATATCTTTAAGTCTGTTTTGACAAGGTCAATAAGCGATGGATCGATCAACAGTTCTGGAAACATGGTTGTGTTGATTTACGACGTCGTGCTGCAAACAATCCCGCCCCAAAGACTGACTAAAGTAAACATGTACACCGACAGCTTGACCGGGCCGTTCTACAGCAAGGCTCCAGATGGTATTTCCGCCGATGCGTCACCTGTCCCTTAAGGTTTATTTTAAGATCTCGCTCTCCTCATGAATTCATCGTGAATTAAGCCCCAGCAATAATTTTCTGGTAATAACTATTTTCTCTGTCGTGATTAATATGTCAAAGAATTCCTGTATCATTATCTGTTTCATGTTCTATTCAGTTTTTATATTACAATACACATACATGACATAATACCCGCGATTGTTCGACAGAGAATCAGAGTTTACCCCGGGCTCTAAAGCTGCAGTATACATTCTCATTCACAACTCAAAGAGCACCAACAATTGGCACTTAATGTACACACTTATTGTATGTTGTACGTCCTTGCAATTAAAAATAGTACTTAGCATCGTGTCGCATCTTATCCTTGCTGCTTTGTTGTATACGGGGAATGGGTTAACCTAGCGATTGTTAGTGCTGGGCACTACATCCTTACTGTACCGGCAGTGAGTGATATATTGTTTCTCTTTCTTCTGACAAACGTACTTATTGTAAGTCTCTGTGGATGAAAGCGTCGGCTAAACGCCCTCAATGTAAATGTAACGGTTGCAGTCAGAGTCGCGGTCTTACCCACTCGGACCAGGTACATCTCGGGCTTGGTGGCGTTGCACAGGTACTGCCTGGTGGGCGGAGTCTGCCCCACCCGGGGCGTGGTGACGGGCGGGGCGCGGGTGAAGCTGATCACATTGGCCCGCAAGGTGGTGGTGGTGACTGGTTTGGCCGTGGTGGAGGTGGTGGTGGTGGTGGTGGTGGTGGGTTTGGCAGTGGTGGTCCCGACCGTGGTGGTTTTGGCGGCGGTGGCGGCGGTGGTGGTGGTGGGTTTTTCGGTGGGGGTGAAGCGCGTCACGAGGTGCGGTTTCACCGCGTCGGGGTCCGGCTCCGCCTCGGGGGCGTGTCCGGGTCTCTGGGGCGGGGCCCCGGGCGGGAGGAGCGCCACGCTGGTCGTGTTGGACGGGGGCCGCGCCTCCTCGTCGGGCCGCCCCAGTGGGGGGTCTCGGGGCGGCGGGGGGGTGACCGGCGTCCGGACCGGCGTGGTGGCGAGCGCCGGGGTGGGGGCGCCGTCCCGGCCGCCCTCCAGCGTGGGGGCGACGGCCAGCGGAGGGGTGGGCTCCGCGGGGGGGCCCTTGGGCTTCTCCCGTCCCGACGGCGGTGGCGGCGGCGACGGCGACCTCGCCTCCGAGCTCGGGACGGACGGGCGGCTAGGAGGCGGGGGGGCGTCGGCGTCCACGCGGGGGGGGGTTTCCGTGCGCGTGGAGGGGTGCGCGGCCGTCCGCGTGGCCGTCGGCGCGATGGCGGCGGCCGTGGCCGTGGCCGTGCGGTGATCCCTCTCCCTCTCCCTCTCCCTCTCGCGGTGCCTCTCGTCCCTCTCGCGGTGCCTCTCCCTCTCCAGCTCGCGGTGCCTCTCGTCCCTCTCGCGGTGCCTCTCCCTCTCCAGCTCGCGGTGCCTCTCGTCCCTCTCGCGGGCCTGCAGGTTGCTGTAGTACTCCAGGCTGTTCATGTCGGGCAGCAGCAGCTCCGTGGGCTCCAGCGGCAGCAGGTCGTCGGGGTCGTACTCCTCCTCGTCCTCCCAGGCGGGCAGCAGGTCGGGGCCCCCCGGCCGCCGCGTCGGGGAAGAGGACGAGGAGGAGGAGGAAGAGGAGGAGGAGGAGGAGGACGGGGAGAGGAGGGGCAGGCGGGAGGACAGCGGCAGCGTGGGCCGCGAGGGGAAGGAGGTGTCGTAGGAGAGCCAGTCACTGGCGTCCTCGTCGTAGCGGTGCTCGGGCAGCGGCGTGGCGGGGGCCAGCTCCTCGCCGTCGGGGACCATGAAGGACAGGGTCTCCAGGTAGTCCCCGGAGCCCCAGCCCTCCTCCAGGGAGGAGGGGCCGTGGTCCCAGGGCGGCGGGGGGGTGAGGGTGGGCTGGCCGTGCGGCGGGAGGGGCGGCGGGAGGCTGGGGGACAGCAGGTCCGGGGGCCTCAGCAGCAGGTGGATCCCTTGGGCCCCCGAGGGCCCCAGGTCCGGGTCCATGTCGGGGTCCAGGTCGGGGTCAGGGTCCACCCCCGCCTCCTCCTCCTCCTCCTCCGAGGTGAGGCTGTGAGGGGGGCCCCTCCCCTCGGGACGGGAGGGCGAGGAAGAGGAGGAGGATGAAGGGTATGAACGCTGCGGTAGAGGCCTTGCTGTCCGATTGACATCTGTACGGTCTGAGAGAGGGGGGGGGGTGGGAGACAGACAGACAGACAGACAGACAGAGAGACAGACAGACAGACAGACAGACAGACAGACAGAGAGACGACAGAGAGAGAGAGGTTGAACTTCAGTTCAACGAGTATTCAATTCAAGCATTCAAGTTTTACTGAGCTGTAGTTCTGTAAAAAGTGTAAATATACCATAACCTCGGCTAATAAAAACGTAGTTTTGGACTGCCTCCCATGAGAAACGCTGGGGCAGTTTCAAACGTAAAAATGTCTTCCCATAACGGGAAATAATTTCTAGATTAATGAATGACGAAAAACACCCCGACCTCACGACAATCCCAATAACAGTCCAATGCTCCTGTGCTTCAAAAATGGAGGCAGCGGTCATTGAAATGAAAACCCTGGAAAACGGTGAAAAGGGCAGGACATTTAAACTGTATTGAGATCAGTCTACTCACCTTCAAAACCTCCACATCACACACACACACACACACACACACACGGTAAAGAAAATGCTTCAACATCGTTACATTACATTAAAAGCATATCTTCTTGTGGGTTAAGGAAACAACATGAAACGGTATCACGTTAAACTGTGAATCAGTTTCCCCATCGGTGGGTACCAACACTGATCAAATCTCAATGTTTAATACCGTTTCTCTGAATCATGTATGGAATCTGTTCTGAATTTGACGGCATCACATTTATCTTCCCTCGCAAAAGGAAGCCTCTCCGAAGCGCAGGCGAGCTGTCCCACTGAATATGTGCGTTGTGAAGCAACCACGCAAAATGTGTGCGCTGGAATCATTGAGAAGCTAAACCGTGACCCTGATACATACACACACGCACACACCGAGAGAGAGAGAGACACAGAGAGACCTGTAGATAGACATAGAACAAGAAATGCACCGAGAGAGAGAGAGAGAGAGAGAGAGAGATGCAGAGAGAAAGAGAGAGATGCAGAGAGAGATGCAGAGAGAGAGAGAGAGAGATGCAGAGAGAGAGAGAGAGAGATGCAGAGAGAGAGAGAGAGAGAGAGATGCAGAGAGAGAGAGAGAGAGAGAGATGCAGAGAGAGAGAGAGAGAGAGAGATGCAGAGAGAGAGAGAGAGAGATGCAGAGAGAGAGAGAGAGAGAGATGCAGAGAGAGAGATGCAGAGAGAGAGAGAGAGAGAGAGAGAGAGAGAGAGAGAGAGAGAGAGAGAGAGAGAGAGAGAGAGAGAGAGAGAGAGAGAGAGAGAGAGAGAGAGAGAGAGAGAGAGAGAGAGAGAGAGAGAGAGAAATGCAACGAGAGATAGAGAGGGAAGGGGGAGAGGGCAGATTGGAGAGGGGCTCAGCTGAGTGAATGAACACACACACACACACACTCAAGAAAACATAACCAGTTGTGTGAGCGATACACCAACATACTCCATCTCCCTCCATTTAGCCTTGGCTGATACAAAGGCCTTGCTATGTCCGGTACCGTGTGTGTGCGTGCGTGCACGTATGTGTTGCCGTGGTGACGTGGTGCTCTGCGGCGGCGGCGGCGCTAGCGTCATGTGCACGTTGGCGGGAGGCTCATTGGTATGCTGCTGGGGACACAGACTCACAGCTCAGAGCTCAGCGCTACGCTAGCCAGGAGCACGCAGCCACGCACACACACGCGCACACACACACACACACACACACACACACACACACACACACACACACACACACACACACACACACACACACACACACACACACACACACACACACACACAGGCATAGGCAGGCACTCGTGAACACACTGGCATGCACACACACACACACACACACACACACACAGATACACACACACTGACTGACAGACACACACACACACAGGCACTCGCACACAAACAAAGATGCACACATGCTCGCACATAGACACATACACATATGCACAGTAATATACATACATTCACATATGCACACTCATGTACATATAGACACATGTTCACACACACACACACACACAGGCAGGCAAATATACAAATATGTACACAAACACACACACATACACATATGTACACAAACACACACACCCACAAAAACGAGTACACATATACATGCATGTACGCTACGCGTGCATGCACACATACACAAATTCATTATCCTGACATATAGTAGCATAAATGGAGGAGAGGGAAAGAGAGATAGATGAGGAGAATGGGGAGGGAGACAGAGAGAAAGATTTATCAGGGAGGAGGAAAGAGAAAAGAAGAGAAACTGAGCAAAGGAGAGAGAAAGACAATCAAAGGAGAGAAAGGGATTGATTAAAGGAGAGGAGAGAGAGAGCTTGATACAGTGTAAGGGGGGGTGGGGGAGAAAGAGAGAGAGAGAGAGAGAGAGAGAGAGAGAGAGAGAGAGAGAGAGAGAGAGAGAGAGAGAGAGAGAGAGAGAGAGAGAGAGAGAGAGACTGATAAAGCGTAGGGGAGAGCGAGCGAGAGACTGATAAAACAGGGGGGGAAGAGAGAGAGAGAGAGATTGATAAAGCGAGGGGGAGACGGTTCTAGAAGATTGGTTTTCCCAGAATAGCAACCCGTAGAGAGAGACACATGCTATTGTAGCGTAGCATATAGCCGCCACGGCTTTGAAGACGACGCTGTGATCAGCCGAAGATCTTCACCTCGGGGACGACCAACACAAATTATCATCATTTGTGTGTGTGTGTGTGTGTGTGTGTGTGTGTGTGTGTGTGTGTGTGTGTGTGTGTGTGTGTGTGTGTGTGTGTGTGTGTGTGTGTGTGTGTGTGTGTGTGTGTGTGTGTGTGTGTGTGTGGCTATTTGTTTGTGTGCGTGTGTGCGTCAGAGAGAAATCTTGTCTAACAGCGACGGCTAAGTGATACGTCAGTATGAATGTGTGAGGTTTGTGTGACAGTCTGACTCACTTCACCAGCAGTAGGTTGTGGGAGTAACAACAATATTCAAAAGATTGGAAGGGTTGCCTGCCCATCACCTCAAATGACATGGGCAGGGGACATCTTTAACGGATGACTGTAGTGGAGGAAATAACAAGAATCGCAATTCTTATCTAATTTGATTCTGAATCGATTCACAACTTCTATCAAAAATCGATTTTCTTCCTTCTTAGGTTGGCCTTTGTGTGTTCACATTATTGAAATCGGTTGATGCCACTTTTTCCAAATAGGGAAAAGAACATAGATGCACACTTTACTTGGCATAATTTGACACGCCCCCTTTCTGGAGGGCACATCGGACTGGAGTAGAACCTGAATCTAGAGCCCACATGTACTGAATAGAAAAGGCCGGTGATATTGTGAAACGAACAGCCCCACACACACACACTCAACCCTACACACACATATAAACACACACACACACACACACACACACACACACACACACACACACACACACACACACACACACACACACACACACACACACACACACACACACACACACACACACACACACACCACCCTACACCAGCCCCCAACACACACCCTCACCCCAACACCACCCAGGTATCCTGTACCATCTCCCCTCCAATCCAGCATCGATAATAGAGAAAAAAAAACAAATTCCTACCTGCAACAGGTGCGCTGGACGCGAGCGCGCACGCCAGCGCGCACGCCACCAGGAGCAGGGCGCGGAGGGCACGCGGGGACGAAGACCTGACGGGGCGCATCGCTGGGCTCTCGCCCGCCAGGGTCACAGGTTCCATTGGACTCGACACACACTGGCTCTGAACATGGGTGCGACGGCCCCCCCCTCCCCCCGCCTCAGACGACCGCCAGGGGGGTCCGACTCGGACACACCGTCGCTGGTCGGTCAGGAAGACCTGTATGGATGAAACCCCCCCCCCCGAGCAATGCTGTCTGTTAGACATGAGGATTCAGCGAAGGATGCACAAACACAGGCACACAAACAAAGTCGCACGCACATATATACACACACAGGCCAACACATACAAAAGGCACACTAACACACACATACTCCCAGGCAGATATGGTACATAGGCCAAGACATACACACACATTCACAGGCACACTGATATACACACACGCACTTACACACACTCACAAACACACACACACACACACCGGACTGGAGTAGATCCTGAATCTAGAACACATATCTACAGAATCGATTTTGAAATCGGGAATCGCTTTGAGTTGGGAATAGAGTATTGAATCATGACCCCAAGAATTTAAATCAACTCTTGATTTGATATTGTGAAACGTAGAGCACCACACACACGCAAGCCTACACACCTACTCACAGGCAGGCAATACCGTAGTCAACCTTGTATCAGTATACTAGTAGTACCACACACACACACACACACACACACACACACACACACACACACACACACACACACACACACACACTCCGCTGGCCCAGTCCTCTCGCCTCGATGGCAGCCTGGTTGACTGACCCCATTATTAGCCATAGCCCACATCTGACAAACACTCATGTCTCCGAGCGGTTATGGTCACAACGTGCACACGGCATCACACTGTAGCCTGCAATGTCGTTTACGAAATGATATACCGACACCGATATAGACGGGCCTGTAGTTCCGCTAACCGGTGTCGGTAACGTGATCCGGTCGGTTCTAAGACACACAGTGTAATCCATAGTATTAACACGGGCGGCAAATTGACGCCTTTGCTGCCAATTGCTCTTGACCGTGGGATCGCTGTGATTTTCCCCAACGATCAGGTCATTTGACAAGGATATAC